>NC_039480.1:835327-987108 GCF_003590095.1 Trichoplusia ni
GATTTAGCGCGCCTAAACTCCCATTTAAGGGAATAGACGTGACAATACGTATTCGAAATTTATACACAATAATGTGAATGTAACAGTAAAGTTCCAGTATAAATAATACATGAGTTTAGGACAAACTAATCGAGTCTTGTTCCTCGATTTCAATATCGTTGTGTATGGATCGAGTTCGGTTATTAGGCCAATATATCACAAGATGGTTGTTGTGTAACAATTGGCCGGCTTTAGCACTTGTTGCGTCGTTTTAGGCAACGATTACGATGAAACTAATCGGAATGTCGTTGTATGTCAGTCGGCACCCTGCGCTGAGGGGACTGGCCACAAAAAAACCGCGAGTATATTAAAGGTTGTTGTCTCCATTAAAATGTGTCGTTTATTAACACGAAAATATATTGACTTTCAAGATACCTATCATTTTATTTTCATCACCAGTACGCATGATCATAATGATGAAATCAGCTGATATTGAACAGTGTATCTTGCGTGTATACATCATGTATTTTCATAAAAGTTTCACTTTTACAGCAATTAATAACAAGAAAAACGATCGATTGTACACGATTGCCAGTGGGAATATTTTTCACAATGCCAATTTACTATGATAGTATCTTTACAACTTTCTTGCTGACGCTCTCAAGGTATATGCGACCTCTTTGTAATAGCTAGATAATTATTTTAATACGCACAAGAACATAGCAGATACACTTTCACTTTGATTTGCATTCGCTCTTATGTTGTACATGTTTTTGCAAACAAAGGCTGTATGCTGGTTCCCTTTGCCTTTGTTTTGCGCGGCAAGTTTGACAGTTTGCGAAATGCGCAGATTTCATGCGCGAAATGATATTTTAACGAGAATTACCTATTTTCATTGTTGCTGTTTTGACACATTGACCTTGCTATTGAACTGATAAAAGTTAATATGATTTTTTTTATGTAAGTTCCATCAAATTATTAAATAACACAGAGCTAACCCTACGGCGTTTGTAACAAAAAGTTGTACAAAAAAGCCTTTAAAAATAAATTTCATCCTTTTAGATGCTCTAATAAGATAAAATGTTATGTGCACAAAATATACTACATCACTGCCAATAATTGAAAGATGCTTCTAAAAACTATCAAAGCAGCCGGCGGAAATGGTTTAATACCTTCGACCAGTAATGTGAATTAATGCTTCATTAGAAGAATTTCGATAGCATAATCATATGTTCTGATCGCACTCCGCCGCGGCGCGAAACGATCCAATTGGTCGATATACGCGGCGTGCATTCGAAACATTCGATATGAACGCATTTGATAGAAAGGCATTCTCGGGGTTGCTATTGGTAAATAATTAATGATGACAGATGCTGATCTGAATTCTTGATGGTTACGATTTATTGCTATTTCTGTGCAGGTGTAATTGTGTTGTCATTACTGGTATTTTTAGTATATAATTACCTCCGTGGTCGAGTGGCGTACGCACCGGTTTCAAGGTGTCGCCAGCTCTTAGGTCCCGGGTTCGATCCCCGGTCGGGTCAATGTAAAAATTCTTATTTCTACATTGTCTCGGTCTGGGTGTTTGTCGTTTCTTCGTTGTATCAGCAATTAGCGTTGCATTAGCAACTTACTTTGGGTTCAGAGGGTTGTCCGCATTTA
The DNA here is from genome assembly GCF_003590095.1 of Trichoplusia ni. Lineage (NCBI taxonomy): Eukaryota > Metazoa > Arthropoda > Insecta > Lepidoptera > Noctuidae > Trichoplusia > Trichoplusia ni. Next base: position 836,969 of record NC_039480.1, read on the forward strand.
TTTATTTATAATTAACTGAGATTTAGTACTTAATATTTACACTTATTTTATTATATATTCCTTTACTTTTGGGTCATATATTTAGCTCACCTGTCGTGTCACCCACTCAGCCCCCTAAGGTCACCGCCCCAATAGTCGGTGGTTAATGTTAACACCTCGGCACACGGCAGCGGGCTCTAGATAATGGTTATCTTATCTGGTTGTATCAGCCCAGCCCAATGCCATTAGCTGGCCGACCGACTTTCCCCGCAGGGTAGACCGCGCGATTGTTGACGATTGTCCTCCGACAACGTTGAGGTAGGAGCAAGAGGTAGCGCCGCATACGAAACACGTATTTATCATTATTTTGTATTTAAAAATTAGAGTGGGATCAAGTATAACTTTAAACGACATTTGTATTATATTAGTATACAGCAACAACTAATTTCGTAAATATTGGTCAGAATTCTTGTTTAAATACATAGTAACTAATTCATATAGGTTTTTAGTAAAAAATTAGGCACACAGTCAATCTTGTAATTTCACTATCTCTGTTTGGGCTTTGTAAAAAGAGGAATATGACTTTTCGTACTTAATTTTTAATGGACTTTTAAAGATTCTCAATTAGGGAAGTATGTTTTTTTTTCTATTTGAGACACATGTAATCTCCAATTTAATAGCAATAATACGATAAAAACCAAGTACCTTTATCTATATCTTTTTTTTGTTTTGTCAATATACAATGAAATGCAAATATACCATATACCCGACTTTACAACCTAATAAATACTTTTTTATCTTCTAAGAACTAGAGCATTCTACACTCAACCAATCTTTTAAATCCGAACACCAGTTTATCCTAGGTCATTGAGCTCATTGTAACTAGTCCTATTTATCCCTCAGTGCACCGCGACCGCTTTCCAATGACACTTGCCGCATACTACGATAGCGTATAATGAGCGGCTCTGATCCATAACCGATAGGGCCGCGATTATTTTGAGGTTAAGACCCTGTTCAGCTAGTCTTATGGCTCCTGAATACAAAACCCCGACCAATTCCACCAAACGGTCTATCACACTATCTTTAAGCAGTAAAATGTATTATTGAAACGGTTGTTTAAAGTTTAGTTCGTAGATGCAACTATCTTGCTTTTAAATATCATAATTTATTGCAAAAGAAATAAAAGATAAACATGTTCCCGCCGATGTTAAAAATTGACAGCTGTCAATTAGGTATAAAAAGCATTATAAAATTAAAAAAATAAAATGCTCATTCCTTCCAGCCAATATTGTATTCGAAATTTAAATTGAGCATTTTCTTTTAATTCGTTCTCGGATATTTTAATTATTTTACTCTGAAGTACTAAAGAGGTTTTACGTAACAAAGTCCTCCACACTGCCTAGCACCTTAAAACACGTCTTATATTCTGCCACAGCTACATAGAAGCTTATTATTCTTATTACCACTCGCTCTGTAATAAGGTCCTACTGACCTCAAACATCACATCATATCAGTTACAAATCAGACGCTCGTTATAATACGTAAGTTACTGCAACAGCAGAATAACTAGGGACTGTTGTATTTTACAGCCCACAATACGTAGCTTTGAGTAATGCTTTCATACTTATTTATGATGTCTCGTTTACAAATCAATAGATATGAGGAGAACGCCTGCTTTTCATTCTCTTACTAAAACATCTCTGAAGAGCTAAAATAATCATTATAAAAAAAACGTATGTCTTTTCTAGATATTGAAATGTACTTCCTCGTAAGCAAGATACATATTAGCTGCTTCTGTTATTTTTTACTAAAAATGGCACCAGATGTCATGAACTGACGAATGACTGATATGAAGAATTAATATTTAATAGATATTTTTTTTAATTTAGCTTAACCAGTTTCTAACCACAATGATTGATCAACAGTGAAGTTACAGAAGTCGTCTGTATGTCGCAGTTCTTACAAAACGCTCACATATCTAGCACCAATTACTTACCGTGTAAGACTTAATTGCTAACAATTAAACTGTTTGTCTTTCTCACGGCATTCGTATTTCACGTTCATTATTTGTGTTCGATTGCATAATGTTTTAGAATTCTCGTCAGTGACTTTTGGAGGATCTTCAAGATTTGAGATAAAACTTGATGTTACTCATGGTTGTATATTTTCCCTATGTCAAAGGTTCTAGAGGGAAAATCAGCACCCAATTTAGTAAAAATCATTTACACCTCATACATTTTATCCTTAAGCAAAACCATTCACAAGATATTCCCAGAGGCAGTAAATATCACTTGAATTTAAATAACCGCATTTAAAAGTTAACCTAACGATCAAGATTTATAAAAAGAACTCGCACTCAATATTGCCAGCATAAAGTTATAAATCGCAACACTAGTAGGGTAAGTCACCCAATTATCAGGCGTACACAAATCGTGCTCAGTGTCACGTAGGCTGAACAGTGTGATATCTCTGCATCGTTCATGTTCCCGAGGTGTGGCAGAGCTAGGCCCTAATTATGTTGATCGCATTGAGATACAGTTTGACATTTTAGTAAACATTTTACTAAACCAAATGAAAGGTTCGGCTGAGCGTGTAGCTACAAGATTTGTGACAATATTGTGCCATCGCGTCGAGCTGAAGGGGACTGGATGAACTTTATGGGACCTATTTGGGTACGCGTAATGTTGCGTTACAAATGCATGGAACTTACTATCGTGTAGAAGCTATAAATACTCAGATATCCAAGTAATACTCGGAATTAAATTTCCACATTTTCAATGTCACAACCCTGGATACCTGACACCAGTGTCACGCGCCGCTGACAGCCCTGCAACTCACGTTACTGTTCTAAGCCTATCTGAGTCAGGGGTGCCAACGTAAGCCGCACTACATCAGTTAAGCCTAATAGGTTAATTGGGGAGCATTAATTGTTAATGTAGGTGCCGTACGGACACGATACCTGGATACTGTTATATCTATGCTTAATAGCTTATTCAGATGTCGTTTTGTACCTAGAAAGTAGTTTCGTATCTATTTAGTAGGTATTAAATTCTGATATAAGATACTTTGGACAACGCGTACGTATTGTGTCTTTTTCGAATGTGATATTTATTAGAACTTTTGCTTGTTTCAGAGATGGCAGCGGAGGTGGTTCGTCCTGTACGACGATGGCGAGCTGACGTACTCGCTGGACGAACACGTAAGTACCAGCCACAAACATAAACACCGACTAACGAACGAATACAGCCTCCTCATACCCCTTTACTGTTACACTGCGGTGTAAATCGCAGCCAAGTTTGATCTAACGACCATTCCTGCCCAATTCCCCTCACCTCACCACCGCTGGTGAAGGCAAAAATAACTTTGATCAATCAAATAAGGTAGCAAACCTTGTTATCGACACCGTCCCTTTCGAATTTTTACCAAGAATCGACTAAAAAGGCACTTGTAATCGTTTCCTCGTACTTTTATATCGACTAACTACAAATATCTCGCTTCTTGCGCCGACTAATCTATTGGCTGAACAAATTCAGACCCGTCGGAGTCCATAAAGGGCAGAATTGAAACCGAGTAGGGTAACGCGGCCAATAATTGACTCGTTACGAGAAATAGTGGCGAGTCGTCCTCCGATAGATAAAACCCTAATTTGGTTCCATTTTGTGCGGAAAATTATGTTGTACTACATGAATTTTATGGTTTTTGTTTGCGTTTTCTAGAACCGGGAACAAGTTTATAGTTCCCTATCCCATCGTAGACGTCTAGCCACCATTTAAACTCGCGTCCTTTAAAATAAAAGGTACTTTTCTCACTTTACGAACAAAATTGCGAACCACTGTGAGTTCGTGCTTTTAAAATACGAACAACAAGTAATGAAATTCCAATAATTATACCGACACAGATACCCGATGCTTCTTCGTTTTTTTTTGACAATAATAAATTCATTCGCGTATAATATTAGTGTTTTATAAAAACAAACACAGTCGGACCGGTCACCGGAGTCTCGCAAGGGCAGCCGGGAGAGCGACACCTCGCTTATCGCTCTCAAATCTTTCACATTTTTCTTCGGCACTCATACATATTCATAATAATTGGCGTCGTAGCAATTTCAAGTGAGTACATGAATTTTAATACCGCCGTATATAGGCGTCCGGCGTGCTCGTACCCGGCGTACCCAACAAAAACTTGACGCGTAATGTAAACCCACCAGGAACAATGAACACAGGAAGACTAGGATGGCTTTCTCCGATTCAGACTTGAAATAAAACAACTTGCCTTTTATGGTGTTAAATCCCGGCTCTAAAATTGTAGACGCGGTGTGGGTCATTCACCCTTTATTTTTGCGGTTGACAGCAGCGCTTAACAGGAACGTCACCGTTGTTTATCTGCCAATCGTTGTGGAATTCGTGTTAGACTCGGGTCCATAAACAAATCAGGATGTAGAACAACAGAATCTGTCGGCCTAGTTGCTGCCGAGGCGAGATGTGTCGGGTAGGGTGAGGGGGCCAGTCGTCGGGCGTCGGGCACGCCGCCACTCTGACGCATAATGTATTCCGCGGTTCGCACCTCGTTATCATGTGAATGGAGCTGAAGATTTGCAATGCGTCTCACTAACTTAAATAGAAGGGAAGTCGTAAATGTCTTTCCGTGGGGAAAGTTGCAAAATTAATGGCCTCTAAGTGTTTGAAGTAACCAGCGTTTATTTGTTCATTTACTTGTATGAGTCAATGGATAATTGATTAGCTGGCACTATTGGCATGGACCTGGTTAGCTACAAGTACACGTTTTATGATGTCTACGGGGTATAATAACTTTAACGTATTCAACAGAGATTTAGGTGATTGCCAATGTGTTTATATTATCAAGGCACCTTATTACCGCTGTAAAATATGGTAGGTTGTAATAAATAACCATGTTTGCATATTGTGCTACTCATTATTAAATATAACACGTATATTTATTAATACCTTTTATTTACAACCAATGTAAGTACATACTAGATATTTGATGTGAATTTTAAAGAAAATCTGGTAACAACACTAGTTATTTAAAAACAAAGCTGACATAAATACAACCTCTTTGTACAAAATAAAAGTAAAAAGGTTTTCGTAATTAGAATTCAGAGCATGCAAAACCACTGACAGTTGGAAAAGAAACTATTTACATACGCATATGGTAATTATAGTTCTAAAGAAAAACATTGAGTTGGCGTGACAGTTACTTATGTGTTTATGGTAATTGTAAAAGTCAATAAAGGGAAACCCGGTTACCATGATAGCTTACCAGTATCTTCCAACCGAACATTAAGGTAAAACGCAGGTTCTATGCAAACCCTAAGTGTATCTTTTATGTTAGCACTTAAGTTCAGGAATAAATAAAACCTGATTGTAGGGTATAACTAAACTTGGCTTGGTGAAATATTGCTGTTTACTTCAACGAACTTTAGTACTTACTTTTCATTGAGGTCTAAAATCACTGCAAAGCTTTTCATAAACACTAACTGCTAGTAAACTGTATCAGATTAAAACCTTCTTTAATCAAAACTGCGAGTAGATATAAAGCAAGCATTAAAAACTATTTGCAAGCCTTCGATTTTTAAATGTTTTCACATTGAAACGGTACAGCGATCAGTGACGTAACATTGCAACCCACTGCTCGCCGCCTGCTTTTTATTTATATGTCTAGTTAGCAAGTGGTCAAATAACAGACGTTATCATCGACGATCATGTACCGTTGCAAGCTAAACACTCTGTCAGACCTGTTATCTTGACCATTAGACCCTGATACAGGCCGGATTGCCGATAAATGGCTTCTTCAATGTGATGGATACGAGACAGCGGGTAAATTAATAAATGTCGCATGAGCATTATCGGGTTAGATCTTTGAATAATCTGTTCGATTTGTTTGTGTTGGAATTTAGAACGAAAATGTGTATTCTTCCATTGTTTTTTTTAAAAATAAATTCTTGAAATGTTTGAGTGAAAGTGTAGAATTAACAATCTTTAACATTTTCAGTCGAAGTTCTTGCAGATTTTTCCCGAGGCGTTACTGTCCCGAAGTGGGAACTAAACTAAAATATTTAGAAGTGTTATTTTTTCCACCACCATCACCCCTATTCCCTAACATATGATAATGCGAGCGCCCACATTAGGCAGGCGGCGTGCGTCATCGCATGCATATGCAAACACCAATCATAATTTAATGTGATAGCTAATGAGAAATGCGGAACAGATTGGCTATGTAAAACAGCCTGTGGGCTGTCCTGTCGAGGAAGGTAGCGATTAGCCGCTTGTTTATGATTTTCTGTACACTATCCGGCATAATAAGCGATCCTGTATCTTGCGACGCATAAAAAGAAAAAAAACGCATTTTTATTCGATAATACATACCTAACGGTGTGTCGTCGCAGCACATGTTAACTGAATGATATCAATATTACAGCCTCCCTTTTTAGGCCAATTATTCTCTCTCTCTCTCTCAGAATTCATACTGATTGTTACCATCCTAGCGTGAGCTAAAAACAATTACCTTTCCGTTCTACTATTCTTTCCTTATTAAATCGACAATTAAAATCTGTTAATACCTAATCAGTTGCTGACTAAAAGTACAAATATCGCGAATATATCACACGAATGTATCGTATGCGTCATGAAGCCGTATACTCTATTAGATTATGAGTGAAGTCCTACAAAACACTTTCACGACGGGAACGAATGACCCCTCTATTCGCAATATTGCGATAGAACATACATTTTAGAATTAACAATTTCTTATTCACGAACTAATAAAAGGTAGGTCCTTCAATTGTTAGATATTTGTATTCGTCATGCAAGTCTTAATTAGCAAGACAAGAAGATTTTTAATCATGTTATCAAAAAACTTTTATGTACACAATGGGCAATGGCGGGCATAGGCATAGTTTTATTTACAATTTTCTTCATGAACAATATCCATCACTAAATCTACATACCACTTTCGAAGCTCATATTAACAACATCTCTGGCTTATCTCTGACTATCTCCAGATTTAAAGGGAACGATAAAGACATGTCTCCACACATCCAGCATGTCGCAACAAGCCTAATAGAAACGACAACTTATTTATAAAGGTACTTAAGATTCTTCAGGTGAGCCAAATTAAATCGCTTCGTGTACAAATCAATTGTGTTCGGAATGACATTACTGGTGCTATGTGCATGTGCCAATGCACTGGGTTTAGGGCTAGTTCAGACTATTATCTACTATTACTACTCAATATTTTAAATTCACCTCAAAATGTATAATATTGTTCCTGAAAGCAAAATTAGATGATGTTGTACGTCAATTAAAATATCAATAACTTTTTGAAAAATTCAACAAAGAAAATAGGCGCCTAAAAATATATTTGTCGTCTATTTTTTAAGTCATTATCCTTACCAAATAAACGTCTAGACTTTCAATCAAATATTTGTTTTCAATCAGCGTTTTGTCGCGTGTGAATCTATATTTTCATACCTCAAATTGAAATAACGGTTTAGATAATATATAATCAATGAGATATATATTTTAGCAGTAAAAACAGTCATTGCATAGCCTAAGTAGGTACATCAAATAATACAATAGTACCTTAAAGTAAAACTGCTAAAAACAAAACACCATCAGAAATTAAAACTTCACTTGTTTCCAAACCTGCTACCACACATTTACCTCCGCCTTCCCACATTCATCGAATCCTTGGAGATAAATCAATTATAGCAATAAGTTAGCATTGGGAGCGTGCGTGACGTGTCAATTGAGACAAGTTGGTGCAGCCTCGACACTCGCTGACGGAGCATCAATATTGATGAGCCGCAGATTCAAGACCCACTGCGGCCTACTAAATGTGTTCTTATACTCGTTGTGCCGTGTATGTGCCAGGATATAGGGGGGAATGATAGGTAGTTAATAGAATAGGTTATACAGCAGGTTATAGATGAAGTTTTTAAACGGCAAGTGAAAATAAATATCAAAAACGCGGACATTTCGAGGAAACTTGGACCTTCGTGCTAGTGGGATTTTTCCGATCACTAGACAATTATTGGTCTTCAAACCGAAACCCTTTCTATAAACTCGTAGAGATTCCCTCGCTCACGAGTCTTCACTGAAGAAAGTCGTTTTGTATCTCAGACTTGTACTATATCTAGTATTGGCACTGGTTGTCTTCATCTACACTTTAGTCACAGCTATCAAAACAAGCTAATCTATATCAACGGCATCTCGCGCCGTGCATTAATTGCTCGACAATTACGAAAATGATTTGTAACAGATTATATCTGCTCCAAAGCCAGGGCGTGCGCGATAAACAACAAATAATTATGGCTGATAATTTTGTGAGACATTTGGTTAAAATTCCCCTACGGCAACAGTTCAACTGCAACTGTTACTGAGTTATGTACGAGAAAAGGTCATAACAATTAATACTCATGTAAATTACTTATTGATGGTAAGTTGCACAACTTGACATTCGTAGGCGACAGCTAAACATTCGAAAAAAATACCAAAGTATGTGACACTCAGATTGGCCATCAACATTCAAAGTTTAAAATGGCTGTAAAGCTGCATTTAGGTGAGCTTTGCCATAAACCTCAAAAAAATTGCGCGGAAAATAGATTGACACATATTGCGCAATATTTCAAGACAAATTTTATAAAAAAAAATGGTAGTGAATTCAATAGCTTCTAAAACGAATATTAAATGAAATTGTTATTTTGAGGTAAAGTAGCAAATGCGTGTACCCACCTTGGCGGTTGCCGGCGGAATGCGGCCGCGCGTTGTGCAAGCGATGCGCCCGCGCACGCCGCACCCACACGCCGATCCACCTGCGCTTCCGTGTGTGCTTGCCCAATAAGGGTTTACTAGAAACACTACTATTTTGGCTTAAAAGCTCTAACCATAAATTACGATAAAAGCTTAACATAAACTGAGAAGGTACAAAAGTACTCAAAGACCAAGTAGGAATAGAAATTCGTGAAACAAGAACTTTCTGTCACACTGACATAGTGATTCATGTTAAAGAATTCGGTATACTAAAAAAAAAATATCATCGATTTCCGATCAATCACTTATCACATGGGTTGCAGAGCGGCGCAAGCGCATGACGCAACCTTGTAAGATAACGATCATGCCGATTTCAGCGAGAAATATGAAAATCGTTGAGAGAAAAATTGCATCACCGACGGCTAACAATTGTGACTTTTACCCCACATACCGTGGTAATGTCGCGTTCAACTTGTTATAAGCTAGATAATTAGGCAGCTGGCTGTGTGAAAAATTCCTTTGCCACGTAATGTTCTAAAATATCGTGACCATTTGCTTTTTTTTTGCATGTAGATCAACACCTCCACTCGACGTCAGGTTTTTTCCATACGAATTGAATTGCACTCAATACAAGCGCACCTATTATTTCAAGCAAGCAAAAAATGCCGGCTTGTCTAGACCGTGAGAAACTCGAAATCAGCATAATCCTTCAGATCTGAGCTAGCCCAGTTATTTTGTCACAAATCACGAAGTTTGGCGGAAGCACTCGAAGGCAATTAGAACGCCACTCGGTCTCGCGGTTGCGCAAACGCATCCGTTCTTACCCGCCCGGCGAGTTGCGAGCCTTGCAGTTATAAAAATAAATATTGTCGTACTTAAACACAAGTTTCCTGCGATTAAGTTGGAGAAATATGGATTTCGCAAATTGTATTAATAAAACATTTGGAACTCAAACGAGAGTGGGTTCAAGTACTTCTTTATACAGCTGATCGCTATTAATGCTATGATATTGTCAGAGCTTTAAGACAAAGTAATAAGGTTTATTTTCGCGATAGAAGGTCCATTTTATAGGTATCCTTAAAAACGTTTTTTGACTGATCATACTAAATAAAAATGAGACCAGCCAATAGATCAACCTATTACTTTCTTACTTCGCTTAACACAATACAATAATGCATTTACAACAGTAATACAATTGAAAGTGTAGCCATAATAATTATTGACAAGTGACACAACAATGGCGCGGGCTCCCACGCGCGGGAAAAAGCACAGATTAAAAAGAATTACGTTATCTGCGCGCAGCTTTATTAGATAACTTAGTGTTATCTAACTGTTATCTTGTTTAAGAAATATATCCGTTGATAAACACAACAAGATTGATTTCAGAACTTAATATTGACATGTATTGGTTGCGTAACTCTCAACGATTCGATCATTTCGAAATGGTTCGTTCATTCATTCGAGAACGAGATTGTTGGAGTGCCGGTCTTATTATTTTGTGTAGGGCTGGTACACTTACATGTTGATGACGCGTTTGTTTCTTTGAATAGTATATCAGTTTCAAAAGCTAAAATATTTAATAAATTAAAAAGTTATATTATTTATGATTACATCACGAACTTTTAATTTACTTTTACTAAACCAAAAATCATTAACTTTCATTTTCGCTTTCCTAAACATAACGGTCTATGAATTCCTGCTTATTAATCCAATTTACCTACCTCAAATCATACTTATTTATATATTATTTTCAAAGCAAAATAATTTAGTAGACACCTTCATTCCGTTCAACCCTAGCTCAGTAATTTGCACGTCAAATAACTCTCCGTAATGACATTTACAGTTTTACGCGTAATCCGACAGTTTATGTCGCACTTTTTCAAGTGGTTACTCGGCGAGTGACGAAATCGGACTGATCAGAAGTAACTGTGAATTAAAATAAGTTGCGCACGCGCTTCTAAAAGGCCTATTGCTGTGTCTGCCCTTATATGGTCAATGAACTTTGAAGAACCGTACAATTTAGTCATGTTGTTTGATTTTCGGATGTTTAAAATTGAAGTAGCTGTCTCGTAATGAGTTGGTGATAGTTGTTCCGGTTCCTATGGGGCAATGACCTAAAGGTGAAGGACGAAAAGAAAAGGTATCTGGTCCTTGGCTTTTTCAGAACTAGGGAAAGGCCCAGGATATATGATAATCTGAATTTATTGATGGTATATGACAAACTAAGTTTTTTTAATTTCTCGTTAACTTACTTAAACATTCAAACTGTCGAGATATTCTTTGTCCTAATTACAACCTCAATTTACTATAATTCTATTAGCAATAACAATCAGTTACAGTGCACGCATCATTGGTTAAATAATTAGCAGATGTAATAGACCGCTACAACGAGCGCCGCCGGTTCACTGACTAACCATTACAACTTTACAACACTTTGAAATAGAAAACCTTTTCGCAAGAACTCAACCTCATAACTGTAGAAAGTGAAAACTGTTCTTTTACTCTTTAGTTAATTTTAAGGGCTTAATTTTCACACTGTATTTTATTTCTTTGAAAGTAGTTTCTAAAACGTATTGTTTGTTTAGTAACCAAAGGGTAAAATAAAATAAGACGTAACAAAACGGAATAATAATTTTGCTAACTCTGTTTTTTCGTCCCTCCGTCCGTCTAACCGTCCTACGTCACTAGACTGAATCTAATAAACCGTAACAGTTAGACGTTTTAATTACTACATTGAATAATTGCCTCACATTAAGATTAAAAACAAAATACTACATTTTCAAAAACACTTTTGTAAAATAATTGACTTGAACTATGACTAAACTGAGTCCCCTTAACCACGGTGCAGTGATCACACTTGTCACCTAACACCCGTGAGACTGCTGACCCCCTTTAGTTACATGTGTTATGTTATATCTCATATGCTTGTATCTTGTATTACCCAATTTATGATGTGAAATACTATGTTATGACAGCTAGATGTTTATGTGAAGGTTTCACTTTTATTTGAAAGGTTACTTTACATCCTGAATTTCGGTAATCTGATCACAATAATACTATAAGGCGAAAGTTAGTAACTTCTTCACATTAAAAAAATGTTGTGAAATCTGAAGCGACTTCTACTAGTAAAAGTAGTAGCTATTTTTCTAGCGTTTCTAGCTTTGCAATGGAGTTAAAAGAATTAAAATAAAAAAAAGAATCTGAAGCTTCGCAGCTGAATAAAAAGATAGATTTTTGTTCGTAACAGCATTTATAAAACACTAGCTGTTGCCCGCGACTTAGTCCGCGTGGTTAGAAGATATAAGTTATGATTTATATCTGCCCTGTTTTTTCCACATTTTCCATGGTATCTTCGCTCCTATTAGTCGCAACGTGATGGTTTATAGCCTAAAACCTTCCTCGATGAATGGTCAATTCAACACATTTGAACAATTTGAACCAGTAGTTTCTGAGATTAGCGCGTTCAAACAAACAAACAAACAAACTCTTCAGCTTTATATATTAGTATAGATTGGATTTAATGCATACATTAAAAAACTATTTCCATTACACTGATCAACATAATTATTGAAAGTACACGCACCTAAAGCTTACGTGCAAGTGTTAGTGTTGTGATCTGTGATCTGTCAGTTCTGTCGCACTGATTATCTAGATCTGGGCTAAAGACAGCTCTTGTTCACTTTGCGTCGATACAAGAAACCTATCGACTTTTTTAGTTTTGTCATTTCGCAACTCGCACTTAAATGCAATTGCCGTTTTTACTCTGTGGGAGTAAAAAACTAATGCGTTCGAGTGCGACGCTTCCAGAAAGTGTTGGTGTAGACTGTTTCTTGCTTAGTCAATGAAAGTTTTATAAACACAAAATAAAATTAACTATTTAATTGTGCAAATATTATACTTTTAACTTATCACTGATTATAGTCTTAAAACTTTCATTTTAATTAATGAATTTCATAATAAAATGAAATGAATGTATTATGTACCTAAATATATTAATTAAGTGCATAATTACAAGTGTATTATTGTAATTTCACTTAAAAACGTAAACATTTTGAAAACAGTATCAAAAGGCGTATAAAAATACTTTAAGTGTATAATTATATACACAACATATTGTTAATTAAGATATTACAGATAACTGACATTTAAAGAGAAAACAATTCAAAACGATTTCTTAAGATCGATATTTTGATAACGACAACTTAAAAATATACTTCTCATTAGCTAATGAGATGGTCTCACGTCTAATGAAGGCAGAACTTGGCACTGAGCCTAGTAAATAAGGAAGGAGTTTATTAAAACGAGTCCACATTATAATTTACGCCGCAGGTTCTAAGTAAATAGAGGCAGACGCCAATCTCTCTGAGGATGGCAGTCAAGTAAGACCTTTGCAGGTTTTCCTAGGGTATGTTTAGTTGCGAAATAACACGACTAATAAATAGTGATTTGAGTCGGCATTCGCTCTAAAACGTCGTCATGGAAACGGCAAAAGGCGGGCCTTGTGGCCTGCGCCGCGCCGCCGCGCCGTGGCGAGGAAGACAAGTTATACGATGTAGCGGTATGTCTTGCCTTATTAGTTAAAAAAAAATACCCACTTAGGTAATCTATAGTTTTTACATTGATAATCGATTATTAAATAGTATAAATACCAAACAGTATTTCGAAAGCTATTTCAAATTACTCAAGAATTATGTACACATTAGCGTTCTCATAGATCATGTTCAACAAGTCTGGGTCAATAATATTTCGTATATTATTGTGCAAGTCGAGCTACAAAATCTTATTAAGCGAAATGTAACCTCTCTTAAATAAACCGCATCAATACTTCAATAATTTCGTTATATCCGAGAAATTAAGAATACATAGAATTACGATACATTTAAATCTATATCTTGATTTAGACCACATCGGCAGCCATTAGCGCTGCGGGCAGGCGACATAGCCGGCGGTACTACGTAAACTGTTCCCCGGTAATCTGCATAACACATGGTAAAAACTGGTTACTGTACTTCGTGACACATACGCACAGACACCGCGAGCCTCTGCCACTAACATTCTGATAGACTCTTTTTAAACTTGCCATTCAAACTGTAGCATATGCATGTGGTATAGGATTATAGCGTTTAGTATGTGATGAAATGTTGTCAATAAGGTTTTTAATTAGAAAAATCGAAGTAGTCCGTCAAGCAAAACATTGAACACGTGTTTGTCATTCTATCACATAATTAGGAAGATTTAAAGCACGTAAGATGATGAATTCCATGGCAGTGGTGGCTAGTATAATCGCTTGCTAGTAAAAATCGTACTAGTATACTCTTCATTTTTTGTTTACGGTATAAAAGAAATACGTAACCAATATTTTTTGGAAAACCTTTAAATACCCTATTTTTTACCATCTTAATAATTAATTGATATAGGCACGATATGCGCAAGCATACACGCAGATAGATAAATCACGAACCAAACAAAACACCGTATTTGGTAAAAGAATACAATCGAACACATCGTCAATCAAGAAATCGTTGAAGCAATTTATTTTATCCTTGTTTGACAACTGGTTAAACGGAAACACATTTCACGCGCTTTCTTCTGAATACCTACGAAATTGGTTTTGAGAAATGGGTGTGAACATACCGTGTAATGTGTCATAACAGTGATAGTAAAGAAATGTTTATTGGAAAGTTGGGCGTCATCATTTTCATAAAGAACTAATCGTTTTTTTTATAATACCAGTGTCTTTAATGTTTCAAATAAATATTGATAAGTTTGACTCATTTAAAGTGATTGAAAGGTTTTACAACCCATTCATGATTTTTCAAGAAATTGATTTTTACATCATGCAAGATACTTTAACCAAAACTATGCTAGTAAAAGACTGAGGCAAGCACGTAAAGAACTCGAAAAAGTAGTCTCACTCAATTTACAAGTATTTTTACACGTTTCCTTAAAACTACATGTATATATGCTACAGATACAAATCGGACATCCAAGAGAATATCTCGATGTATCAGTACATTCGTTACCAATTTATTTGTAAATACACCACAATTTGTAAACCAGTATCTTTTAACCTTTAAAAATCGTAGTTCGACACAAGATAAATGTTACAAGATAAAAGAATACTTTGCGAACATTACCAAATAGTGTTTCTTATGTTAATTTATTATAAAAAATATAGATTTATGTATTATTGCATAGATTTCACATTATTTTTATTGACGGGTTTTGTTTTGTTTATTGGCACATCGCCGTTTCGATGTGAACGCCACTATTTTGCAAATTAGTCAGGTTTCTTTTTGTAATACTATTAAGCTTAGTATTACAGTACTTGATTATCCTGTCCTTGATTAAAAACATTTTATTACGTAAATATAATTGTCTTTTGTTACGCAATAAGCTTCCTTAATATTTTCCATGCTAATCCATTTTGATTCAATAAATAAATAAAGTAAAACTTCAAGTCTGCTCATTAAACAAACGGTCCTTTCCAATACCACATAAACCGTTCCCAGGCGAACATTACAATAAAATGTCCTTTAAAATAATTAGAATGAATCATGCGAGGGACACACAAATCCCGTACATTCCTGGATACCGGGCGCGTACTCACACGAACATTTGCAAGCACTAAGTGACTACACGACTCATAAAGTACCCTTTATCTCGTATCCAATTATAGGGAATACTATACAATGATCAAGCTCAGATATTTTTAAATTAATTCAAATTAACATGCTTTTAGTGGACCTCAGACCGCACACAAGACGGCGGAGGACTAGATAAATACATTCTGTTTACATTATCTATTGTGATTCTGTGTTGCTTTTTTGTTTTAGCTGATAGGAGCTAGATTCAAACAAGGTGTATCTATGTGTGTGTGTTGCTCCATGATTATAAGTTTGTATGCATTAATTTAATTATTTCTCCACATTATCCCTTTAGTGTAATGATTTGGAGGTATTTCAAAACTGGCAGGCATTTTGAGGTTTCATTAAAACGTTTTGCTTTATAACGGTGTCGCTCACTTCGTGTGGCCACCGATCAGCTCATCCTCTTTAATTAGCTTACTGAACTATGTCAGGCATTAACCTGGCGCTTAGTCGTCCTGCGTTAGTGGTGATTAAGCAATCTACGTTCTATTGCCAGGGAATTTCGTGAGGATTTAAATCCTAAGTTTTGTCTGTTTGTGTCTGTGTTATGACGAATTTCGCAGTACTCTTCACAGTTTTGGATGTCATTTTTGTAATTCGCATCGGTCAGTTTAAATCTGAATTTCTATAATTAAACTCAACCATAACGTCAAAGAATAAATGTGAATGAGCTAAAAAAAAACACAAATAAATACCGTTACCGACATCACCACAATTTCCATAGAAAAAAGCCTTATCAAATAGGTGTGAAAAGCCATATCGGAACCTAACAGAACAACGGTAGTATAGCAACGCCTCCCGACAAAACAATACGATGCGATGGTATCGCGACGAGCGGCGCACGCGCAGGATGCTCTCCCAGACCGGAAGTGTCGCGCTGTCACAGACAATGGCCCATTGTGGACAGTAATTACCCTGCCGGATACTACGTCATTATAGCGTGGCCTGATTTGAATGGGACTACTGTCATAGAGTATGAAATAAATGTCGTATCTAATAGATGTCTAAGGTTCACACACCTTCCACCGAGCGAAAATGTTTAAACCAATAGAGGAGAGCGCGGCTGCAACATATTCAATTCCTCACATTTGCCGTATGTTACACTCTACAGATTTTTGTACATAAAAACTCACTTTGCCGTCGCCCTAAGATTGAATAATTAATTAGCCTAGCGTGTTTTGTTAATAACCGCTTGTAATATTGCATCTATAGTTACGGGGTTGTATGGAGTGTTGTCTCTGTGAGGTGCTTACTCTGTGCCCCATTGTGAAGGTGTGGGATTGTGGCGTTGGCTTTTATGATTTTACTTATTTTACAGGAAATTGAACTATATGATGACGTAATGATCTATGAATGGGAAATTGTCAGTCGTTATAAGCGTCGTTTATTTTGTTACTGGTTTGAATTCCAGTACATTTATGAGTGAGGGTTGAGCATGTGCATTCATTCTTATTATTTCCACTGGTATTTTAAGGTGCGGTTTTTATAAATCTATTTAGTACTTCCGCTCAAATGTAATGTTTTGATTATTTGTGTTTAGAATATTATTGTTTTTACCGTGCAATGATACTGTTTTGACACAGCTAACGTTGTTTTCTTTGTGCATAAATGACTTATTTTGGCTATTTTTTTGAGAGACATTAATTTTATTTGATCAATTTTTTACAAAAAAAATATACTTATGTAAACCAATATTATAACTTTTGTGCATAATTATTGTTTACTCATGAGTATTTATCGAGATTGCCCGACTAGTTTCTTACCCAGCCGGAGTCCTTAATCATGAGCTGACGAACTGTGTATGTAACCCTACCTTACGAGTAACAAATAATGGCTTGTCACATTACAATACAATAAGCAATCAGGCGCAATAATAAGGCCGCGTCACGCATGCGCAACGCGTAACATCAATTAAATGCACTCAAATGTAGATCATGTGTGACCTGGGAAATAATTGGAGGAAATTTCATATTGTACATGAAATTTTTGATAAATAAATATACAGGATGTATCTTTAAAGAAAAATGTCGGTCGTCATTGTTTTGATAGAAACTTTTAAAAGCAACAACATGGTTATGATGTTTCAAATTATTTTATTATGTGCATACCTATTTTAGTTTGAAACTATATGTCTGGAATGTTCCAATGCCTGTTTTTGATATTTTTGTGGATTTCCTATCTAGTTGTGTACAAGTATTTGCACTAAAGTGTTATATCTATATTCTGTTATAAAGGTGTTCATAAAACCTCTGTACCGTATCAACATATAATACTTTTTTAATTATACTTTCACTTGAAACTGAAATGTTGATAGCATTCATCGTTTTTATATATGAATCAAATCTGTTGGGCGTCACCCGCTCGTATATAATCGGAATCGATTAAAAATCGAATTAATTCAATCAATACGATGCGATCGAGATCTTTATCAATCGAATGATTAACTCGTGAATGTCATCGTTCATACGTGCTGCATATGAAAGTTTGTTTATTGCAGTCTTCTGTATTTTAATATTTCCTCGAAATAACCAGAGATGGTTTGGTAAAAAGTATAATAATACAGTTAACCCTCGGGTAATGCAAAAAACTATTTAACTCTTAAGAGAATCAAAACTCCTTTGTTACTACCTAGTACTTACATATAAAAAACGTTACATTGAAAACGAAAACATCATCTGTACCTATAACACATAATCAGCCCACACCAACATTTATACCAAACAGTAATCGAACCTGCCTACCAGAAGGCCACCAGTCACCACCACTCCGCCTAACTCAATCAAAAAACAAGTTTGCATTGTCATCAGAATCAATACCGCTTGTATTATGTAAATGAATCCCACGCAGATATTAAACAATATAATGTGCTGTAAGATAAGCAAGCCCATGTTTTATGGCCCCGCGATCGCTATCACCTATTACCATGGTTACGGGGTTTTTATGGCAGTCTCGCATATTCTACACAAAGTACACCATGATTGTTCACCATAGATTCTTTAAGAATATGTAGAAAACTGCTGGGCGCATAAAATTTGAATAAAGGTGCCATCGACTGGAGAAGAAGAGAGTTTTGATAATTTGATACATTTCGTCCAAATATGTAAGATATTTAGGCTATTTGTTTTTAACTCTGACTAGGATACTTACTCATGCCCTAGTGAGGTCACAAAACATTTTAAAGAGACAACGTAAAGGCATACAAATCTAATTCGCTCACTATAAACAGGTACTTTCAAACTATGCGACAGGAAAGCGGTTAAACTCAACTAATTAACGAACCCTAAATAGTTTAATCCGATAACACATTTACTCGAGAGCCAAAACGATCGATGGCGATCAATGGAAACAAGAGAACAATGCTGCCCACCCCGCGACATAATCTTATTATATATCTTTACCTTACACCTTTAAGGAGCGATAGTGGGTGGCCTATTATTTACCGGAAACAAAACAGCCGCCAATATTGAATAACTGATCATTATCGCGGACTAAGCAAACCAGATTCCAATCACACCGAACCAATAACTCAATGGAAATCAAAACAACTCCCGTTCCACAAATAAATCTGTAGCGATTTCCCCGACGGAACAAATTAACGAAACAACTGAATTCATGCAATTTGTGTTCGACCGCAGCCTAGATCGGTATTCTCGATGTCTATCCGAATCGGCCCCGGGCGCACCGCTAGACACGCAAAAACTATAGATATCACCTTAATATTGTAATGCAAACAAAGCTGCGGGGAAATGTGATCGGCCGCGGTCCACGGGAAAGGCGAACACATTCGAATGTCACTAACATTATTACAACCTTGATGTAGAACTCTTTTCTCTCCTTTTCCCTTGTTCTATACAACTTTGACTTCTCCTTTCCTTGAGCTACTTATTATCTATACCATTAGGGTACATTGAGTGGCAAATATTTTCTTACACTAGTCCATATGCAGGTAAATTCAAACAACAATATTTTGAGTGCCGTATATTAAGGTACTAACAACCTATTCTTTAGAAGGCCTTTGATCAAGAACCGTCAGCCTCGGGCTTCGCGAAGACATCCTAAGTGCCCAGGACCAAATTATTATGTAGACTTATTTATTTTAAAGTGCCTAGATTGTTTGAAAGCTTTTTTGCTTCAGTCTCTTTTCGCAGGTCATCAAACTGAATGACTTTTAAGATGTAACGTAATTATTAGGTAAGGACCTTACTTTCTGCAACAGCTCTTATCCTTAGTGGCAAAAACAGTACAAAAACAATACAACTGATTCCTGTAGTATGATGAGAACCGTAGGTACAAAAAACAGTTAAACAAAATTTTCTGAAGACCTTAAATATTTTTTGGCCAGATCTCTGCAATCTCCCAAAATTTTCATAAAATCTAACAAAATTTCCTCAAAATCTAAAGACACCTCACACCTAACCCAGTAAGTTTAACTCCGCTTGCCCCCTCACTTGCACCGCACCCAGGTCAGGCCGTCCCTGGCTGTGAGTTCGGCACCGCTAGCTGCAATTTTTGCTACGCCTTACAGTTGCCCACCTTACTGCTCCATTTATGTGTTTTATGCATCATTGCCCGCCGTCAAAGTACACAAACCGTTAGAAATAAGTTATATTGTGGGGTAACGGGAAATAATACTTTAATATTATAATTAGGTGATTTTTCGACTTGAGATATGGTTATGAGTACATGGTGTCGCGTGTAATGTCGCGTTTGATGAAATTTATGTTTTAAATGCCCTAAAAATAAAGAGGTTAGTCATGTTTACTTTTTGAAAACTACAGAACACTTATGACTTGGTTAAAATTGACTTCAATTTTCCAGTAGGTATATCTTGGTTCATATCCATTTGTCTATTGATAGCATAACAAAAACAAAACGCTATTTCACTAGGCTCCTTAGTCAAAACACTAAATAAAAGAACTAATGTGTGTTTAGATATTATTTAATTATTACTGTAAAAACATATTCTCTTCATCTTAGATCCCAGATAATGATTGAATCTTGAAAGCTAGCGTTTACGCGTCAAGTCGCAGTTATAACAGATATCAGATAAAGGTATCGTTGTCTGTTGGCCGTCAGATGATGGTCGCTACTGGATGTAACCACATAGTCCGTATCACAGGCGGACATGCATCGACTCGGTCTACATATGTCGCCACCTACGAAGACTGCCACGCCCCCTTGGTAGGGTTGTCTAGGAATTTGGGTAATTCATTTAACTAGCGCGACTTGATCGGAGATGAATGTCTTGAATTGTGGACTATGAGTTTTTGAAAAATTCGGGAAGAGTTGTAGATAACGCGTTTCTTAAGCTTATCATTTGAAGGGATCTAGAACACTATACGACACTTTAAAATGGCACCTTTGATATGCTAAGTAGGCGATTCACAAGGGCAAACAAGCTAATAGCTTTCTATTGTTTCCACCTGGCAACCCTAACTTGCGCACGCGCAAATAGCCCAAGTGACACGAACGACACCGCAATCTCTGATTAACACGGAACGGCTAATCTCTGAAACGCGGACGCAGAGTTGCCAGCCTAATGGATTACCCCGTAAATGGGGTAACAAACCCAATTATAGGGTTTGCCCGTCAGTTACCTGGTTATCATGACTTATAAACTTGAAATTAAACAAGCAATGAGGATTGCGATAACCACAATGAGGTGTGGTTGGTGTATTGAGGTATTCCGGATACAAACAAGAACGCGACGAGCTGATACACCTGATGTTTCCCTCAGATGCTTAAATTGTGAGGTGTTTACCTAAGAAGGGACTTTTAATTGGTGCTACATGAAACTATTGATTTTCATTACTAGAGCGTAACTTACAATTTTACTTTTTTATTAAAAAGAAACCTTTACTAACGTAGGTATATTAAGTAAGTAAAATATCGAAAGCAAGCTTAGAAGTTTAATACAATACAAATTTTCGCCGATAACATCACAATTAAAATCTTAGTAACACCACAACACTGAACTCCTTGCGTTGACCCTATAACTCTCGGTATCATGACGTTGGGGTCTCATTACCCCCAAATGTTGAGATAACCCCGACCCCGCGGGGTTGACAGGCCGCGTGCGTGGGGTCCATAACTCTGGGGATAAACGCGACATGCGCACGCGCAGCGTGGGCGACCTACAACTATAACGGTGTTAAATGCACTGACACTGAGGTTTAAATTATGCGATGTGTTATTATAACTCGCTGTGCTCTACTATTGCTATTTTGTAGTTAAAGTGGTTTATTGTTCTTTTATATAACATTTAGATAAAAAAAAATATTTTTGATATTTCATTGACTTGGGTTGCCTTTAGATTAAGGTTGTCTTTTAATGTTACAAACAACAATATACGGATATGCAAAACGTGACAGCAACGACGCCGCACATCAACAATAAACCTATCAGGGAAGTACAAAGATCGATACATACGTCTATTTTCTAGAAAGACGTAATGTTCGCTAATGACTGACCGGAATGCCGTAACACACCATCCGTCATCTCCATACTAAGCTGCGGTGCCGTCCGTTAGTCCGTGCGCGTCAGAGCTATTAACTAGGATACTCACGCATTTATGATGCACATCAAAAGCATCAAGTTTACCACCAATTGTTCAGTATTAGAACCAGTAAAATTCATTGCCTATAATCAAATACCCTCCAACATTGGCGTACCCAGCCAATATTGGCCAAACGGTACAACTAGCCAATCATCTCGACACCCAACGGTACAGGCACTGCATGACAAATCTATAATGTGCCAACTAAGGCGAGGTCCAGGCCTCGTGGCCCGCGCACTGAACCAATTTAATGTGATCTCGAAACAATTCGAGGGGTCAGCTTACCCTGGCCGGGGATCGTTAAAGGTGTAAGGCTAATTGTTTAGAGTTCCACCATAAGATTTATGACGTCACGAACGATACGACTTCCGGGCTGTGAGAGCATCGTGTAGCTAACTTGTGCATCATTAGCAGGACCGCGCCAGACAACTATTACAATTTATATCGTATGTATTTTAATGATGGCTGAAAATAGAAAAGGCTCCGTTCTGTTTATTGTTAGAATACTTTAAGGATTAATAGAGGAAGCGTGGAAACGCAAATAGAATGGCTGGAAGGCGCCAACAAGTTAAGGCGTAGACGTTAAACTTAAATTAGAAATATGAACTTTATGACGTCTTTTTCTTCATGATCAACAGCATAATCGTCCCAATGACCTTTGTCCAGAAATACTAAAGTTACGTGAAAATAATAATCATGTCGTAAACATCACCATGATTTTCCTGGACTCGACAATAACTGTGAATTCAATCACCACGCCATTTTCCATCCAGTCCTGTCATCACGGTAATAATCATAACTCAAGTCACAACTAGTGCAGAGGTACTAAACATTTGAAATGCGATGGGATACTTCAAAATAGAAAAAAGTTTCCCTTTTTTGTTTTCAAATGGCAATTTAACACTGAAGATGACATTAAAAAAAAACTTATGTTTGTGTGTTCTGGTAATTTTTTGATAAAAGCTTGCGAGGGATTCTGAATGTTTTCCTTTAATTCAGATGGTTTTCATTTGTCGTTATTTTCTGAATGTCAATTTGTCAATGAATTATTGCAAACAAAAAGATATATACACGGTGATTTTTTAGTCGTCTTACAAAAGCAGCCCAGTTCATGTATCCGACGTAAAATACCCCTAGGCGCGATTATTATTTTTTTATCATCAACTAAGATAGTAAGCACGAAGAAAAATTAAACAAGAGAAATCTGAAGTATACTCTTAAAAATGATAAAAACGCCGTCGCTCGCGCCCCTCACCATTGTTACAAGGCTCGGACCGCGCTCGCAACAGAGCTGTGTTTCTAAAAAACTACGAATTGCATCATAATATTGAATAAAAATTGAATTTTAAATTTATTCAAATCTCATAAATACCAATTTTTTTATCATGAACGTGTTCTAGTCATTGGATACATGAACTGGGCTGCTTTTGTAAGACGACTAAAAAATCACGGTGTATATACCAAAGGTTGCGTACCCCTAAACCGGATAAACTATAACTCCCCACGTTTCCAATAATTCATTATCTTTACTACTTAACAGTTCAGCCGTTTTGCTCCCCCGGCCCTCGCGGCGATACACCACTTTTATTTATTTTACTATTCAACTAACGTTTTCCATAAAATCCAGGCATAGAATTAAATTAGCATTTAAACTGAAACCTATAAAATTTAACACGAGTAACTGTTAAATAAAATAGCTTGATAAATATCGTTTACCTGTTGAAATGAAGACTGTTTGGAATAGAAGTAAAATCTGTTGTTTAGGGTTAAGTTAATAAGAGCTGGTTTATTTTTAATTTTAAGCTTTTATAAGGAGTTCAGTGAATCTTCGTTAAAAAAAATTAGCCTATCGCGGTTCCCAGCTGAACATGGGCCTCCGCCTTCTGCCAATAAATGGATTTGTTTTGATTTGCTTCCAGTCCGACACCTTGACCATGACCTTCTCTAGGCCATCCATCGCACTATTCATATATTTTTTTTTAAATGCCATTAATAAGCCATGGAGAAATGTTGGTCCTTACACAAGACCACATACTATAACGATCCACAGTTTAAAAGCGGATCTAGGACACAAACACATACTAAACTTACATGAACCGTTATGATGGTCAATGTCGAGCTCGAAAACAGTTACCATAAACCTTTTGATGTCCATACCGAACCCAATACGGATGTAAATAGTTTTCTGCATGTATTGAAGTTTCGCCCATTCATGCACAACCAATACCTCCTACACTGAGACTCTTGCAGAGGCGTAAGCGAGATGGCGTAATATACGTCATAGAGCGCTATCTTTCTCACACAGCCTTACCTTAAAAGGTGTTTGGCACATATCGTGCAACTTGAATCGGGATTACACTGTGTAGATGTAGATATGTATAGGGATATATTAATTATGATTGCATTCATAGAAGATGTCCAGTTATTGAACAAATCAATAGCAGTAAATTGGTGGACGGTTTATTCTTTGCAGCGTTTGCATCTGATCACATATTTCATAGCCATTGCCACTGCATTCTTGCCTTTTCAGTCAAAACTGCAGAATTTTGTAAGTTTCTACTAACTTTGTAAATTTACTACAACTTTTTTTTCAATTTCATTCATAATAAAAATGATTTATCGGTAAATAGTGTCAGTTACGTGGCCGCTGCGTAAGCGCAGTAACTGTGACGTAAGGCGGCTGCGCGCGCGCATTTCAGCCTCTCAAATCAAATCGTTCTTGGGAACGGCGAAAGTTATACTATAAATCAAATTAAACCATGTTATTGTCAATGTCTGTACATTAATCTGTTCTGTAACGTATTATTTATTTGAAACTGAATGAATGTTCTCTCTCTTTCTAATGCGTGTTATTAGACAAGGACAGAATATAGCACAAATCAGCACAATTTGATCTATGAGTTTCGTAAGTTTAGACAAACGTTAAACTGATTAGAAGCGAGTTTTGATTGAATTTAATGTTATGTAATTTGGAAAGCACAAAAACAAGAATTATGGCCGTAATAAGGAGGTTAGACTAATTTAATAAAAAATCAATATCCAAGTATAGCTAAAACAGTTAATTAGATTACATAAGTGCCGTGAAGATTGAAATAACAAACTTGTATTTTTTTGTAGGAACTTTTTACTAATATAAAATAACGATAGTTATTATCTAATTATAATGGTTTATTTAATATTTTCATACGTTTGTCGATCACTACTCACGGGGATACAACGAGAGCTTCCGACTAGTTTCGGACCCAAACTAGTCAAAGACTTCTTAAAATCATTTGAAGAAACAAAAATCTATTAAAAACCCAGTCCCGTACAGCATCCAGCCAGATCAGCATACCGCTAGGATAAGCACTAGGTCATGAGCTCTAAGTACTAAATTACACGGCGCACCGATTAAACACCGCTCGGTCTCAGGTTCAAGTCTAGGTGCTCCTGATTTGAATGATGGACTACTTTTTAAGTTGAATATTAACTAGCTAAAATTACTGTCTTGTATTACGGCTGGTATGGATGCGGTTGGAATTAATTAAATTACTGTGAAGGAGTTGTTCTTCAATAAATCAAAGTACTGACACTTCAGAAATTAAGGAATTTTGAACTATACCGGCTATAGTTTTAAACAAAAGTCCATTCTGAATACAAGCTGAAGTATGATTAAAAACTCTTGACAAAACTTTTATCAAAACACACGTGTTTAATTGGTAACATAAACTGAACATGACATTACAAGACGAAACATTCAAACAAAAATACCAACATTCCAATATTAATTTCCACGACATTAAACAACCTTCCATTACCATAAACGCAACAGAAAAAGAAAAAAAAAAGCGTAAAAGAAAATAAAAAAGAACCACATACACAATTAAAAATCGAAGGTGTCATTAATAGGGACAGTTACAGCGCTAAGTAATCGCGCTGGTCCGCATGAGATATGGAGCTCGGCAAGTAGACGCAGACCAACGATATCGGACTAGTAAAGCGACTGCGAAAAATGACCTGAAGCCAGCGATATCTCAGCGGCCAACGGGAGCTGTTCCACTAATGTTCCCATTACTTATAGATGTTACTCTCAGTTGGAGATGTCGATGAGTAGTGTAAATGACATTATAAAGATGAGAAGAAATTATTGTATTGCCAATTCAACTAACTTCAAAACAAGTGCCTTGAATATTTTTATTGGTATTAATATAAATTAAAATGTCTCAAAGATTTTTGGTGTCGAAAATTTTCTTCGGAATTGGGCAGTGATGTTCACATATCAATAAATAAATCTTCTTTAGAATGCTCTATTCATTCCAAATAATAACTTTCTGATACATTAACAATCTTATTTCTATCTTCCACAGCCAGACACAGTCCCTCAAGCCAGCATCGACATGACGACGGTGCTGGAGGTGAGCGAGGCGGACAGCGTGACGGGGCATGCCTACAGCCTGGCCATCACGGCTCCCGAGAGAGTCACCTTCGTCAAGGGCACTTGCCGCGAGGAGGCCAGGTGGTGGTCTGATGTGCTCAGCGTCTATCCCAGAAGCAAGGTATGTTAATACTATTTAAGAAAAGGTTCTCCTCCAGTAATGGCTTACCATTTGGCTGCCTAAGTAGTGAACATATTCAGCCTTTTTCTAGCATCTAAATTCTGTATATTTAATTAAATTCAGCTTGAAATTTGTCTCCATCATTACCAAATAAATTGACCAAGTAAATTTACGTCTCATTCTGAAAAGATAGATCCTTAGATTTATTTATGTTGATATGGATTTGCTGACCGCTACCGCAAATTGAATATTACAAGTTATTGTCATATCATAAAAACTAGACGTTTAATATCAACCTTAGCATCTAATGGAAAACTAATAAAATACGAGCTACCTCGTTTATTTACTATAAAAGCTATGATTTTAAGCATTTTCTAAGTATTCAGTAAATATGTTGAACATATTTCCATTTTATATGATTCTTATTCCTTTTTCGTATTTACGACGTACTTGCAGCTCGCGGTGTACTTACAGCCCATGGGGCAGACCTCCGCGATATTCTTAGGTTCTTCGTGTAAAAAGAAACGAGTTCTAAATCGTTGGAGCTCAAGTCTGCCTAATCATAAACACGTAGTCAATTACCCTTTGGAAGGAGCGGGTCAGTCCACAATTACGTGGTTACCAGCACACTGTGTGTAAGCGCGAACGGCTCCATGGTATCAGTGTAATTGCTGACTTCCCCCGACAGGAATCTGTCCAGTAATCGGAGTTCGCACCTCGTACTTATCGGTAGTACGGAAACAACCGACCTGATTGGCACACAGCTTAAGGGCCTGCATGCTACCCTGCAGTTCCGACATACATGGCAATTTCTCGATGACTAAAATATTTGTTCTTTAGGATAACTTGTTACTTTTGTTTCTAATGTCATATACTAAGTCATGCTTTCAATTTGCACGAGATTACCAAAAGAGGAAAACTTGTTTGTAAGTTTGTTTTGATGTTTACTTCGATGATAAGTGCCAGAGATCATGTATGTGTTTATATATACCCTGATTGTGTGTTAATGAGCTGCTCAAGAACCTATAGATTTTCTGTCATCATAGATCAGTGTCGTGACTGCCTTACCCGGAGGGGAAGTTCAAACACCATGTTTTATAAACCAACACCAAGCGGCGGGTAATAAGACTTGTGCTTCCTGCAGCGAAAGCTGCGCACGCGCAAATTATCGGGCGAGTTATGAACCGACGCAATTTTATAGACTATGTTAATAGGCCCGGCGTTTCCTATAATAAGATGTTAGTAGAGGCCGCAGTAGATTTAATACAGCACGCATTATAAACCGCGCTCAGCAATTTTAATTTCCAATGGTATAGATTCTGTTCTAGTATTTACTTAAAGGAAATACGGTCGATAAAATTATATGAATGAATGTGGATTAGACTTCCTTTCTATGAATTGTTTGATTTTTGTCGTAGTATGTTAAGGATAGCAAAAGTTTCGTCTTTGAAGATCGTCGGGAAAGTGTCCGCGTTCTGTCCCCTGGTCTACGTAGTTTGGAACCCGACACGTTACCGTACGGTGGGCAGTGACAATGTGGCCGCGCCGTCACCGCGACAGGTTCTCGTCGCCCTTGGATCCAAATGATCCTGTTCTGCCGCATACCGCACAATGAGATTTAATAATGGGTGCATTAACAAGTCGCAGATCTAGTTGAATCTGTTCACAGATAATCTCTACTTTGTATTATATCTGTTCTTGTACTGAATACAGAAAGCAATTCACCTTTGAAACATTTGATTACTTTGAGCGAACTTTAAAAAAAGTTGCTTGTATAAATCGTCCTTATAAAAATCTGTATGCGTGTGCATAATTAATGGCAGGATGCTCGTCGCTTGATATCGAGAACCTCAACAGCCTCATTTCCCTCAGCTAATGCCCATGCCTCTCGTACACCCGATCATAGACAAGCGTAATTATGTTTTTTTCCAAGACCCAACGTGAAAATTAATCAATTCAGACATTTGTGTAACGGCGCATTTTGACAGCTAAATTCCAGGCGCACTGAGTCACTATCAGGAAATAATGAAAGCATTAATATCGCAATATTGTGAAACACCATGAGACCCGTTAACTTTCATATTACCCTACAAGTCTACCCTATCATTGGCCGGAATTCCTGGTAGCCTATGACGTCAGAGACTTCAAAAACTGTACTTCATCAAAGAGATTGCCGTCCAATTTTTCAATTGGTAGTAATCGGACGATCGATTCCTTTGAGCGTCCGCAGCTGCGCGATCGGCCCAGTTCCAGGCAAATGGGGCGATGTAATTAGCGCAGGATCGCGTTACCCGCGCCCGCGCAAGTTTCTGACTCATTTGCTGTTGATTGTACGCGGTTTTTTGGAGAAACTTGCTTGTTGTGCTCTAATTTAGTAAATAGGTCATGGTTTTACGGATTATTGGGTCATCTGTGCTATTTTCGGTTACTGGTTGTCATTTCGTCGAATTTGAAGTTTCTGGAAGACTACCTACTTGCAATATATTTATGATGAAACCGCAACATAAATATATCGCGATGAATATATTTTCCTCAAAGGATTCCATGAAGCCTAAACGATATTAAGTAATTGGCGTAAATAAACAGTTTCATATAAAATGGCACACTTTTTTCAAACTTTTTGCTAATTCTTGATTCATTCAGGATCTTCGATTTAATAAACTTTGTGTTTTGGAATGGTCTAGGGTGATTAGGTGCTTTTAACAAAAACACTTATAATTATTTTAAATGTTTTTTAATGTCCGTAAAATTGAATTTATGACGATAATTACTTTAATTTGAAAATTAAATTTTAAGAACAGGTATAGCTTGGCATTTTCAATACCTACACATAAAATGCTGATGTGCATAGCCAAGTGGCTGAGTTCACCACGCCACATCCACTGTGTGCGACGTTTTGCGGGTTCGACCCCGCATAAGACCGTTTTTATGATCCATGAATGCTTGTCCTGCATCTGTGTGTGCTTTGAATGATTGTGGAAGTCTCTAAACAAAAAGCCGTATTAAAAAAATTATTGGATAAACAATTACTTTAATAAAATTCAAGCAAAGGCAAGACAATTCACTAGTCCCTAAACTCATCATAGCACTTTCATAACCCAAGCTATCCGCATTAACTGTATCACATACAGTGCACCTCCCGCCTGTCATGTCGGGTGACGTCTATTTATCAAAGCCAGCGACCATGAACGATGAACGATACTGCTTGAGTGAGTGAATGAGTGTGCGTGTCATGGCTCACCCGATCTTAATGAGAGATTAACTAATCACTGGAGTTTTAGCTCTTGGGTGTTTAGTGATGGGTGATTTGGGGTTTTTTAAGCGCGTTTTGGGTCACGGGTCATAGGTTAATTTAAGTGCTAATATAAGGTCGTTGACACCATGGGTATTTCTTTTTTGTTTTAAAAAATGGCATGCTACTTTAACAGGGGCTTGACAAACTTGCACAAAGACAGCTAAACTCAGGACAAGCAATCGTAGATCTCACAAATGCTTTTCCTACGCAGCGATAGGACCCTCGACACGTCGTGCTTAGTGGGTTTGGCGTGATCTCAACCACTCGATTGTTAAGTTGTTACGAGCTTTCATCATCAGCCTGTCCACCGCGATCACGAAACTGAAGTCGATCTTCAGCTGTTCTCGCCCAAAACAAATTACAAATTATTTTCCACTGACATATAAACCATGTTAGATTTGTCATTAGTATATTTTTATCACTTTAAAATGTGATTCGAAAACCATTCTGTCAGTTTATTAGCTTCCGAGAAAAATGTATCTTATTTACAAAAGAGTGACACATCACTCGAACACATACATAGTGTACCAGGAAAACTCGTACCTGTACTAAAAATAAAACACTATCAATCATACAGAGTCGATAAAACGAATCATAACGATTTCAAAGATATACCTTTTAAGTACAATATAATGTCCATGAGTATAGAAACATGAAATTCAATAGATTCCAGTCATAACTCGCGACTTGTCAATTAAATTGGTTTTTATCATTACGCGGAAGGTAGTGCGGGCAGCAGGTACCTGTCCTGGCTACCAGGTGATGCCCGTAGAAGGAGGATGGCCAGAGATAGGAAACTCTCAAGTAATTGGCTCGTTAGACCGCTATGGTGTTAGTGCGTTAAGTCGATGCTGGATGTTTTGTTCGTCTGCGATTTTTAGTTGCAGTTTATAGAGCTAGGTGGAGCTATGGTTTATGTTATGATTATATGGCTATAAGGTTTAGTTTACTTTGTGAGATTTTGCCAGGAGTGAGTGCCGAAGCTTTATAAATTTGATTTGACCGAAAATGGTAAAACAGTTTTAATTTAACTATCTTTATGCAGCGCTTAAAATTTTTAATGTATGTACTTATAGAGAAAAAATTCAAATCAATCATATCCGACTAAGCATTTTTTACTGGTTATTATATTGTCCTGCCCTTTAAGTTTCCACTAGATTTTTATTGACTACCAAGAAATTGAAAAATTTTAACAGCTTTGTTCCAAATCAATTATTACTATAAAAAAATACACAAAAAATCCTAACTATAGATTTCTTCACTATTGTTCTGTTCATATTAACCTACAGGTACATATGTAACAATGATCCCAAACCTCGGGTCAACGACCCCGCGGCGCCGTATCGCCTCACACAACGACCAGATAGATTAACATGGATAAGCAGATCGGGATATGTTACAATCTTGATACGTTTTTGTTATGTTAAATGATAGCTGTGAATTATATCCGGGGTTACTGGAGTACCACCTACCAAAAAGCATTTAGTCTTAGTTAAAAACGCGAGAATGACGGGTAAGTTGTAATACATTGCGGAGTAGAACAGAGCTAAGACCAAAAATAACAGAACATTGCCAGCAATGTAATCCTCAAACGAAATTGCTCGTTGTATGAGTCTTCACTGTTCACTTGATTTGACAACGGTGGTTTTAAATATGATGTCAAACGAGTTAGAGGTACCTGCAAATTGTGAATGACTGATATTTTTTGATTTACCAACGATAATATCGAAACCGGACTAATATCGATCTGGTATTTAAAGTTGCTTAAAATAAAACGTTTATATTAGTCGTGTAAGTAACTAGTTAACTATGGTTTGTTAACTCTATCTAAACCATCATTTTATGAAGATAAGATACATAGTTCTTCTCCATAATAAATGACATTATTGGATCATGCAACTAGTCATTACTATTGTCCATATTAAAATAAAAACATTTTAAGTTAAAGTTCTCAGGTTCAATCGTAGGGCACACACCGCCTTTTTGAATATGATGTGCGTTTAAGGAATTAATATCACAGACTCCGTGTTTCGGAAGACACGTAAAATGTGGGACCTGCTTCTGACCTCTTCCCTATCGTATTGCATTGCCGTACCAACATGCTATGAAAGTGGTGAAACAGAGGGTGCACTTGTGTTAACGCACACTCGTGCACCATAATACCTATGTCTCGCGCAGCTGGCTGGAGTCTTGCGAGACTAGCCGCAATGGCCGAAATCGGTCAGGCATCAAACACAATTTTTGTTTTCCTACATGAGGAATATCCACATTATAACCACCACAGCCCAAATATGGTGACGATAAATATTACGTACATGTTCATCAGTATATACTTACATAGTTTATAACTATAATAACACGAAATCAACATCCTATATAAGGATCAAAGTTCGGTGACATAAAACAAATCTAAAAAGGATGAATTAAACGTTGCTTTTCCTTTAATGATTGTAATATGATATTTGAATATGAGTCTTCAATTGTCTTGACTATTATGAATAAGTTCAGCGACCTCTGCTAATAAATTACTTTGTCTTTTTTTAATTAATCTAAATTATGCGGTAGGTGTGTATGGGATTTCTTTCGTTATCACGATTTTATCACCAACCTCTCTAGCCAAGTGTCATTTTGAATACCAGCAATCGGTAAAGTTCATAAAAATCACTAGGATGTATGGCGATGACAGATTGAAGTCACGTGAATTTAAGACGCGAAAAGTCAATTTCATACTTTGAGATTTTTTATTGACGTTACCGATTGGTTTGTCGTTACCTTATTGCATAAATATCACATAGATGAGATTGATTTCTTAAAGCGTAGGCCTTTTTCTAGCACTTTTTGAACTCTTCATTAGTTTCTCAGTTATAAAACCCACCAGATTAGG
Source organism: Trichoplusia ni (assembly GCF_003590095.1). NCBI lineage: Eukaryota > Metazoa > Arthropoda > Insecta > Lepidoptera > Noctuidae > Trichoplusia > Trichoplusia ni. Next base: position 869,639 of record NC_039480.1, read on the forward strand.
TGTACTCGTTTCGCGCATCTCAGCTTTCAATTGTTCCATATTGTAAAAGTTTACAGTTCACTGATAACAGAAAGAGTTCTCTATCCGCTCCCACGTACCCTTATCAGCTCATAACCCCCGGTTCTGGTCAATGACCCCCGTATTAGACCGTCTACTGATCAGCGACACCAAAGTCTTCGTTTCTTCATCGAGCTGCATGTGATATTGGTCACATTTTGTTAAACACTTTCATGGGGATGATGACTGGGCTATAAAAAGTGGTAATCTATTTAGTCCCGCAATATTGACGAAGATAAACTGCTTTAGGAGTTTACGAGAGGGGACCTTGTGACGCAACCAGTTCGTAAATTACCATCATCCCCATTTGTTAGATAGCACTAATGTACTGAATAAAATAACGCAAGGTTTTTAAGCGTGTTCAGTAATTAACATTTTTCGTTTCAAATTATTTGTTAAAGGTTTATTCTGCAACTAACAGTCGTGTTATCATCTTTGATCTGACATAATATTTCTGCTATAAAAAAAGAAGTCGGCGCTACAAAATCTATCCAATATCATACAAGCAGATAAGATCAGACAATAAATAAATAAATCGACAGTGTGTAACCAGCCTTAATCGAGATCTCATCGGTAACGGTCCGCGGCGCCGGCGCACCAATTTTATTATTGTTTTATATATACGAAACAATTAATTTTGATATTTCGCTATTGATGGTGATTCATAAGTTTTTTACACTCATGAACAATTTCTGCAGTCAGATTAAGATTTTTTGCGCTGTCTAGATTATTACTTCGACTAAGTTTTTTGTTTGACTGTAGTGAAATTAAGTTTTATAGATATGTGTGTATGCTTATTTTAATTAATGTTTCAATTTGATTGTGGGGCTTATGCAATACTTTAAGGCGTCTTGCAATATATTTACTGTTATTCACAAATATCATAGACAAGCACCATAGTTATAGACAATTAAATGAAACTTCTCTTGTTGATGTTGAATCGTTCTTCGTCTTATGACTTACTATTTAGAGATTTGATATCATTTGTAGAAATGACACTTTGTCGAATTTCAAGAAAAAAAGACAATCCAAAGAATATCGCACATGCGTAAAAACCCGTTTAATAAATCGCTTAACAGCCAATTATATCAATTGGTGACCAAACAAGATAGGAGTCGACAACAATAGCGAAATTTCACTTTTAAGACAGTTCAATTGTCCAACGAGTTCAATTGTTGTAAATCCATATCAATTCAGCGAAGTAGTTTCTTTATTTGCCAATTAATCCATTGAAACGATTACCGATGTCGGAGCAGAGACAATCGCTCGGAGCGACGCTTTCGTGGCGATATATCTTTGTTTAGAGACAATCTGTTCTTAATTATTGGATGTGACAAATTGATATATTTTTTTTGGAACTACAAATCACTGGACTCATTACATTGGTTAAAAGTTGTTCCTTTCCCTGAAAAACAGAACATTTATAACGTAAATATCAGCTTGTTCCATAAGATAAAAGTCTGCTAAGCGCTGGATAGCTTCTTTAGAATATGTATCGAAACTATTAAAATTTTGACTGACACAATTCTAAATGACCATTCAAAACGCACTACATATTACCAATATAGAACCTCATATCAATTGAGGTTAAAATATTAACTCGGATCAATCACCACTACAAATAGAACCGGCTCTAAATAGGTCTCAAAATAGTGTCAACAAGCTAATTTGACATGAAATCGTGTCTCCGTCGCTTGAAACAATTTGCGTCCTAGCCGACTGACCAGTTCGCCGGCTAGAATGGCGTGTGCTTTCAAACAATTAAACGGTACCTATCGGAACTGTTTTCACATTTCTGCGTTGCAAGGATGGGTGGGGTCAGGGAAACCCACCGCGATAGAGATGTAGCAGATTAGAAATCTTTAGCTAATTGCCCGATACGCTGTATTTGGTGGAACTGGGTGATTGGAGTTCTTGTGTTCGTGCCTCGAATAGTACTGTGTATTGGTCTGTTTGTTGGAAATAGAAGACCGACGTTTATATTGTAAGAGGTTTCTTCTTAGATAAAATCGAGCTAAAGCTTCATGATGTATGATCACACTTTAACTAAACTAATGGTATGTATGTTTGTCCTCAGGGTCGGCATAAGAGGAACGCCACGTTTCCCGGTGGCCAGACTGCGAGCTTGCTGCAATCATCGACTACCAGAAGTAAGTAGAGAATAAAAATGAGTCTGGTTATCCTTTGTTCCTTATTTTGCATAATTCACTTGCTTGCAACTCTGGGTACTAAATAAAGGCTTATCCTACAAAACAAAAAAGATGAAAAAAAGCATTTGCTACTCAATTGAGTAATTTTAAAGAGAATAATTCACTCCAATTTTATTTAATACTAGCTGTTGCCCGCGACTTCGCCCGCGTAGTTAGAAGATATAAGTTAGGAATTTTTGAACGGAAGCCCTCGAAGTTGAATATTTCCCCCCGTTTTTGCCTCATTTTCCATTGTATCTTCGCTCCTATCAGTTGCAGCGTGATGTTATATAGCCTAAAACCTTCCTCGATGAATTGTCTATTGAACCTTAAAAGAATTTAAATTTTAACCAGTAGTTCCTGAGATTAGCGCATTCAAACAAACAAACAAACTCTTCAGCTTTATATATTAGTATAGATAGTATAGATAAACCTCTTACAGAATATTCAGCAGACGCATCGACGCTTCGCGACGTGGCGGACGGGTGCCAGGCGTCCAGACCTCGGTACTGCTCGGGAGGCACCACGACCTGGCCGGGCCCGAGGGTGCAGCCGCCGCAGCCGGAGATCCCCAGCCTCGCGGCACCAACACCTATTGACACCAAAGGTAGGGTATAGGACGAAATGACCAATAGACTGCAAGGATAGCCGAGTGGTTGAGGTCTTCACGCCAAAACCCACTGTGAAAGACGTGTCGCGGGTTCGATCCCCGACAAGCATTTGAGTGATCCACAAATGCTTGTTCTGAGTCTGGGTGTGTTTGTGCATGTGAGTTGTATGTTCGTCCCACGACACAAGGCTTAAATTCCTTACTGCAGGAGTCGTTTTAAAAAAAACCAAAACACAAAATTTGCTTGTCCTACGCGGAGATCGATTCGCGTCAAGTCGCGCACAACAAACTGGGTTTGGCGTCGTGAACTTTACCACTCGGCTATCCGTGCAGTCTTGATTTACAATAATAAGCTTAATCCTTAAACCTTTATCAATAACTTATCATCAATTTAAGATGCATGTCGGTACATGTTCTTATATGGAAGTGCTTTTCTTCCTTTTTAGTTTCAAAGTCGATCAGCATTTCGATGATTCAATTCAATTTCTTTATTTTTTCTCGTATCAGGGTTGTCGCCCTGCGTTTAATTGAGATCCTTAAACTTGTATTGCTTATCATAAATTAAGACGTTTGAATCCTTCGGTTCTTTATTGTTTTTTAAGAATTCTTCGTCGATTGTTCGATTAAATTAGTTTTGATGTCAAAGGTGAAATTAATATTGAGCTGTAAATTACTCTTAAAATATTCCTAATTAAGGAATTGTATCTGTAAAGAGCTTTGTAAAAGTTATTTGATTGAGTTGTTCATAACTTCTCGAATGTCTGTTCTTACTATAGGTGTGCAAAACGGTTTCCGCGTTTTTTGAGTCCCACACCAATCTAAATATCCTATCAGCCCGTAACATTTTATGTGAGGAAACCGTTCGTCCATATCAAACCGGCGAGCCGTTTGGCGTGTCTTTTACATAAACAAACGATGAGGAAACACGGCAAGCCCAACACCACTTAAACACAGTAACAAATGCCTACATTTTACCTCCAATTTAGTATTCCCAGACCCCACGCATACCACAATATATCTATTGTAGACGCGCCGTTATCTGCATCTGAATACCAGTTAGGTGCGTTAGCAGGTGCGCCAGGGTCTGGCCAGACCCGGTCAGCTCCGGCGAGACCGCCAGACCATAAATCTCGACGTCCGGTGACGCGTTAGACCTAATTAAAAGCTGTTCGACGTTGGGAGATGGTGTAACCTTTTAGTGAGGGCTAAGTTAGGAGCGGCCGCGGAAACGTGGAACGGAGAATAAATAATGAACAAGCAGAAAATAAGTCTTCATTGACGTTATATGTTTTAGAAGCTGCGAAAGATTGCGTTAAGGTCTGAATGAGATATTATCTTTATTTTTATTAATCCAAACACCTTATTAATAGCCAATTTCATCTCACCTCATAAAGTAAAATCACTTACTTCAGAACATACTTAACACTAACAAAGGCACCATTCAAATCTATCCGCTCGTACCATGTCCCACGATCAACCGATGACTCACATCCAGGTTCTGAACGAGAGCTGCGTCAATTAAATTTAGCACCGTTACTACAAACAAGCCTTCGGAAGCTTCCAGCACATCTGACAGCTGCGAATGTTTACCACTTAGTAAATACACGTCACACTTGGTACGCGTCACTTGTCGCCGGGATGTAGCTGAGGGCCTGTACCACGAGATCTTAAAGTATCTCTAATCACGGTGTACAAGCAAGACGCTGCTATGGGAAGTGTAGAGTGTTATCTCGCTTTTGCAACGCCTGCATCCTCGTCTTTCGCTCATGGTACAGGCCCTGATGGAATGACAATGTTGCTGGTTAACAAACCGTAATCCTGCAATTTCTCCATAATATATGATGATTAGGACAACATTTGAAATGTGAATGTTTCCGAGAGATTCAGATTAGTGCTGCGTGGACGTGAATATTCCACTTGATAGATTGTTATGGATATAGGGATTGGACTTACTATGTTGTGTGCAAGTATGTAGATTTTATAGCGATATATCCGTAGCGTTGATAGTAGTTTTACATCGGCTTGTAGGAAAAAATAAACATTACGAAGATGAAATCATTTACCCTATTAAAAATACCCAAATATAAGCTTTTTGGGGCCTTTCCAGCTAAGACACAACACACAACTGTTTAAGTAAGTAGGATAAAAACAAAGACAGTTATATCGTTATTATTCAGTGCCATACATAATTAAAAACACCAGCTAATATATTTTATCAGAACGTTCTACATTCTCAAATGAATATCAGATTTCTTCGCAACATTCATCAAAGCGTATTCCAGGAATGCTCAGTTCAATGTCCTAGTAATAATTGGGACGACAATAAACTTTTATTAATATCATGTGTTTGTATCCAATTTATTATCGTAGTTCCCATGCCGACGCCACCTCTTTGACATCATATGTACACATCACAAAACTTAGTAATTGTACGTGCATTAGACAGGCGATATTTTTTTAGGGTTTATATTTGATACTCCTCACGCTAAAACTGCTGAACCGATTTTCATAAAGTTTGGCGTGTAGGTAGATGATAAATTCCATTTTAAAAAAAGGCTACTTTTACAAACTTTTATTTAATTTCACCTGTCTCTTTTTCTGTCTGTCTATCGGTCAACAAAAGCTTTTTTATAAAAGCATGTTTTTTCGATACATTTTAAATACTATTCCCGTGGGATGAGTTGAAACAGAATATCTGATAAACTTTGAGTACAACCACAGACCCCAGCTAGTTACAATTTAATCGCTTCTATTACGTTACGTTATTATTAGCTTTAGACATAACTTACAAGTTAATTAAAACGTATATGTCGAGGCAATACATTTGCTGTACGAATGTATTATTATAAGCAAATATTACGAACGTTGGTTTTGATGCTAGGCCTGTACCACTACACAAATAAGTAGAGAAGGATCAGACAAGTATGTATTGTTGAAGTGTATTAATAAGATAGTACAAATGCCCAGGATAACATTGGCTCCCAGTGTCAATAGAATGAGGTTGTATGAATTATCTAAATTGAGTTCTGGCATGTGACTTGAATGTTTGTGAAAACTCCCCCTGTATAAAGATTATTTTTTAGAGTAGGAGTCGTTTTCCTTAAAATTACAACAACTATACTATTGAAATTTATGAAAAAGTGGAAAATTCAGTATATTCTTATCTATATCTATACTAATATATAAAGCTGAAGAGTTTGTTTGTTTGTTTGTTTGAACGCGCTAATCTCAGGAACTACTGGTCCAAATTGAAAAAACCTTTTTATGTTGAATAGACCATTAATCGAGGAAGGTTTTAGGCTATAAACCATCACGCTGCGACTAATAGGAGCGAAGTTACAAAGGAAAATGTGAAAAAACTTATATCTTCTACCCACGGGGACGAAGCCGCGGGCAACAGCTAGTATCTTATATAAAATATAGTTTAAAAACACTTCTTGTTGCTCTGTTACCCTATTATATTCCTTTACCATTGAGTCTCTTATTTTTTCTTTTTTCACTCGATCTAAGTATTTACAAACACTTGTCTTTTAAATCAAGACATTTAACTCTGTATAAACTAGTCCTTTAAAACATCTTTACCTATCGTACCCCGCCTGTACACCGGGTACGCGGGCCGGTGCGTGCGCCTGCGCCGATCCTAATTACTGATCTAACGGCGGTCAGCGCGCCCTCTAATTACTGATTGTGATAATGTTATTTAGAAACTACATCGCGTATAATGTTCAGTCGCATCGTAGCTCTATCTGTTACACGCTCCTATCTCTGTACTGTATTAATTGCAATTTTCTTTTAAGAGAAAGTAGTATGGGAATTGTTGTCGTAAAGCTATTATTTTTAGGTATATATTTAACAATTAATAGTAAATAAATGGAATACTGTCAATAGAAACATTCAAAAACCTGTTCTCAGGTCTGATGATATATGGTGATGTAACCAACTGCTCATCTTATATCTACGAATTCTTCGTAACGTGAGATCGTTTTATATTCTAACGAACTTTCATCTATAAATCAAATATTACTTAAATTCTTTTCCCAATAAATTAAACAAATGTTCCAATTGGTCTTCAAACTATACCTGGAGGGGACAAGCAGAGTAATAAACATACCAGCCTTACCTATCCGCTTTCATATAAATACAAGCAAAAGGTCATCTCGTAGCTCCGAGCTAAAAACACAGCTATTTAAGTAAACACGCCATTACTGTACTATAAGTAATTTACAAAATACTTGTTACAACAAATTGCCGTATCCATATTTAGTAAGGCTGACTATAATTTGCAAATGTAAGCGATAAGTTAAATGTTAAAATCATAAATTAATGTCACGTCATTATTTATTGTTGGGAATATTGATGTTTGAATCTAATGTTTTGTAATAATTTGTTATTTTATTGATTTGATTGATTTTCGTTTTTGTAGGCAAAGGTTCTTCATATGCAACCTCGTTACACAGAACTTGTTTCGTAGAATTAAAATATCATTGATTTAGCTAAGTTTATGGTAAAAGTCCAGTTTTGCTGTAATTCTCAAGTTAATACTTTCTCGTCCACTTTTTTTTACTTAATTTTGTTCACATAGTAGATAGATAAAAGGCTCTCATAAAATACCAGACGAACAACTTTTATAACAATAAAAGCTAAAAATACTGTATTTTTTATTCCAAAAATAGCTAACTGGCAACTCCAAAATTCTTTGGTTTTTTGGTATTAAAAAACTAAGATGTTAGCGTATTCTCTCGGCGAGTGCGGTTTTGTTTCACTTTCGTTGAGTTGCGGTGCGCGTGCGCAGCGGAGCGTGTCGCCGCTAGAATGTAGGTCCGGCTGTATGCGCAACTACCTCGCGAATGAAGGAAGAATATCTAACACTGTAGTTTATATTTATAATGTTTTATTATATTATTCCTAACAATAATAAAATCGGGTCATTCATGGGATTTATTATTTATTTATCAAATAACATACACAACGTAACCGTTTACACCAAATCGTTAGGCAGCCATGTTGAAGTTTACATGTGTTTCGGACACCACTTAAGATGATTGTCTTAGTTCTTTAAATATTTATTGTACTCAGCCTGAGGGTCCAATCTACAAACTGGCCTTTCAAAGTAAATCTCTATTTAAAAACCGATTCTTGGTTAATTTTAACTGTCACTAGCAAAGTTTTTAGGTAAGACAGTTACCAGTTACGAACAAATACCAAACGCAACGTCAAAAATTTTAAGAGAAATAATTTAAAATAATCTATTTTATAAAGTCGTCGCTATGAAGGGTAATCACGAAATAATTAAAATCCGTTGATAATTATTAGTTGGTCCATTAGTGTAAAGCAAACTCAAGACACACCGAACCTATTTACGATGCACTATCACACATAACATGCAAAAAATATCGATTATAGCATTCTGATACTCAGAAGCCGTCAGTCACAGCAATAACTTGTAGTTAACGGAGTTCAATGACCCGTACTAATGGATTTTCTGGATCCAAGACTTTTTGCTAGTTTCAAAACGTACGCGTGCTTCGTACCAGTAATGATGTCTCATTGAAATTACACAAAGAAATGTAGTCATTAGCCGTCTTTTTCATTACATCTAGTGTAGGTGGTAATTTTATGTTCTCGTCTAGATTTTTATATAAAAATAGCTTTTTTTTTGTTGGTGAATTAAAATATACTTAAACTAATTATAGTTAAACAAAAGTTTGTAAAAAAATATATGTCTACGTTTGCTAAATTCTGAAAACATGAAAACATGGCTAGTAAAATGTAAAATCATTTTTCAAGCAACACGGATTTTCTTCTCGAATCTTAATGAGTATTAAAAATAATTAAAATATTACAATGAACGAATAAAAAGCATTATTTTATTATTAAAGTGAAATTATCTGTTATAAAAGTGAATAAGTCTTAATCGGCGGGTTTTTTTTTATTATTGACTTTCTCTCGGTGACAGAATGGTCGTTAAAAACACGTTTTTATATCATTTTATGTAATAACTTACAATTACATAGTTTTATGTAACTTTATTTAATAAGTTAAATATAAAACTCGTCACATGTCTACAATAGACACGAGAAACGTCGACGAAAAAAAAAGATCGCAATAGTCTTTTTGAAAAACTATAATATAAAAATAACTATTTTTCTATTTAGTTTATTTAGTATAAAAATAACTATTTTTCTATTTAGTTTAGAATTTAAAGTAAGTTAAACCTTTTTTAAATTATAATTAACCTGTCTATTCTCTTGCCTTCGTTGGAAATTAGCTGCCATAATTTAATTTTATTACCTGAAAGACTTCTCGCAATCACGAATATAGATACGGACTAATAACAAATATTTATCGTTAATAATAAATTAAGACTGAAAAAAGTTTTCAACTAGTTTATGAGCGGACCACACATTTATATAAACATTGAGTTAGCTCTGAAATGGAGAGGCGCTCGGGACTCCATGATTCTGCAAACGAAATAAGACTTTATTTTTAAACAGATTAAGAGTCAAAACTATGTATCAAGATGTAATCTGTTTTATGCGAAACCCTATTAATTAAAGGTTTTAGAAAATTGTGAAGGCTTAGTTTATCCTTAAGAGTTATATTTTCTATGCAAATATAAATAAAAATATGTTAAAATTATTTCATATCGCCTGTGAGGTAAATTATATTCAGTTTAGTAGACCATCTTTGAATCACATGGTATCTTCACAACCATCAGATTTCTAGTTGCATATAATCTACATGAATCCTGATAGAGCGATCAAAGTCGCGCCCATCGCGTAGTCGCCCTACGGCGCACACAATGCGCTGCGCCTGCGCAGTGGGTGTCGATGATTTACACCGCCTTGTCTGCGACCAGCTTCATTCATATTTATTAAACTTCGCAGTTTTTTCAATTGTAAATCTCTTGTATATGATGAACGCGACAACTTGGCACTTCACTATTTCGTTAGCCTCGGCATTACTTTAAAAAAGTTTTTTTAATATTATTTTGTCAATGTTTATTGGTTTTCCTTGATAAGAATGTCAAGTTTATGGTCAATATTCTCTTAATAATGTTGTCTATTTTCCAATAACGTTATTTGAGTTGGTTATAGTGTTTACAATGTCATTTTTATTTTAAATTAATTGACTGCATTTTCAATATTAGTCCCTAGGTATTGTAGTACTCTAGGGTTCTAGTTTGTGGTAGTCGCCGTAAATATACAAATATCATAAAATCTATTTAAAGTACTCATTCCCTAAAAATACCTCAGTACCCACACAGTAATTACTCTACTAGCGACCACCTCGTAAATAAATACTAGCAGAATGAAATGTTTCCCACTCACATTAATCAGTCTTTAGACCAAAAGCATGTTTAAACATGCATAACTCATTCGTTCTTCTACGAGTCAACAAAAAGTACATAGTAATTCATTTTCTTTCGCCACAGGCCTAGTTACCTTTGCCTTCACTGCAAGCTCTTGGCATAAAACTCTTGAATTTGTTAAAGCGAGAGAGCGCTATAGACCGCGCGAGAAAGGGTATCTTTCTCACAACAGTAACATAACAGTTTTGAGATATCATAGTACAGGCAGTGGTCATCGTACATCACTTCACGAAGAAGTCTCGCTGAAAGGGCGCGGGTATTTTTAAAGCCAGTCTTGTTTCTTTTTGACTCCATACATGCGATCACCTCGTTAAGATGCTCTCAATTATCGTGTGTAGGTCAACCAGTTTATGTATAGACGTTACGCTTCACAGATTCACTCCCAAGTGTTAAGTAGGTTTCATTTCATATCTTTATGTTGAGATTTTTCCTATAAAACTGGATAAGTTTAATGTTTGGGTTATCTGAGGCAAAGGCTAAAAATATATTCAATTGCTTTTAGTGCGTCCGGTAACATTGCAGTCACGTTTTACTATCATGACAATCGTATACTTATAAATACTTTTTTATTGAATATGTGCGTCATTTATTTTTTTCTTTGATTGCAGTATACACAGACCAGCCTGTATCGTCGGCCTCCCCGCCGACGCGAGACAAGATCAATGGTGAGGAGAAGGCGCGCTCCCGCCGCCGGGATACCTGGGCAGAGCCCACCTCGCCACCCGTCACTGATGATGGTAAACTCCTAACACCTACTATGACCTGCAACACGAAGCTTGTTTTTTGTATAATGTTCTTTGTATTAAGGGATTGTAAACACTTTATTACACTTCTCCAAGCCTAAACTCTTCGTCGCTGGAGGTCTCATGCAAAAAACTTAATCAGAATGTTCATCTCTGTTTTTGACCCATTTCGAACGTAGATATTTCGTTAACTTGTGTAACATCTCTACGAAAACATCAGTTTAACAAATTTATTTATCTTGCAGCGACTGTAGGTGTTCGCTCGCCGCTACTGCAGCAGCAGCACCAGCAGTATGATGAGCAGCTCCGTGACATTGCCGCGTCGCTCACCCGGCCGCGCTCCCGCAGAGCTCTTCCGCCCACGCTCGAGAGACCTACAAGACTGCCGCCACCTGACCGACTACCGGTAAGGAAATGGTTCAAAGAATCTTAGATCTTAAGAAACAATCTCACATCCACTATTCTCGTAATATTATAATAATACTTCACAGGCTCGCGGTTCTCCGGACGGTGGAGCTCCACCAGAAGAACCCAGTTCGAGTTCAGCAAGCGAAGGAAGCGAGCCAGCGGACGCAGCAGAACCCACTGAAAATGGAGAAGGCGGTCGAGTAGAACTGCCCGCCGAGAGGCTGCTCCACGCACGAGCTGGGTGGCTGCAGAGGCGAGGACCGGCTGGCTGGTCGCGACACTGGTTCGTCCTCCGAGGGGCAGCCCTTTTGTACTTCAGAGATCCCCATGCAGAACAGCGAGGACTGATGGATGGAGTCATAGATTTGAGTGGAATATCAAGGGTGGTGGAGTTGCCAACATCGGCGTCCACAAATGGATATGCTTTTGAGACTGAGGTAGGTTATAGTTCTAAGAGTACGTCATATTATAGTTGTTTTATAAAACAGTAATGTTTTTAACATTGTTTCATTTTACAGACTTGGGATGGAAAACATATCGTGCTTTCCGCGGTAACGGCTGGCATTCGAGCCAACTGGGTGTCAGCTATGCGACGAACAGCCGGCTTGCCGGACACGGGACCGCTGTCACTGATTCTAAGGGAGGATGCTGTGGACCAGGCTTCTGAATCCTCAACATCACCTATTACTCCCATCACACCTGTCACAGGCAAGTCAGCACCCTTCTCGTCCGACGAAGAATACCGAACGGCATCTGAAGGTGGGCGTAGAGATAGTGCTGACTGGGGAGACCTGGGATCACAGCCTCCACCGTCTCCACTTCTCACTAGGACCCCAGTATCCAAAGTCAAAGAAAAAGTTCGCGGAAGAAGTTCCCATCACACACCCCCACGTGCCGATACACCGAAGGGTGAAAGAGACGAAATTGATTCAACCAAAGAAAAAGACCGCACCGCCGACGAAGTGGATGAAAACGAAAAACCTGTAGAAGCGAGAAAGCGTAGCTACATATCGACCATCGACAAACAATCCATCGAAATCGACGACTTAAGGAAACAACTTAAGTTTGCACTGAACGATGTCAGCGCTGCGGAAGCCGAGATTTCAAGGCTACAGAAATTAAAAACAGAGGCTGCTTTACAAGAAAAGCAAATGGAGGAGCTAGTGACGAAACTGCAGAAGAAGGAAGAAGAGTTGTCACTGAGAACTAAAGAGGCTGAAAACTTAGACGCAATCAAAGATTTATATAACCAAGACAAAAATCTTTGGGAGTCAAAATTAACTGAAACGCAAAACTTTTTGAAAGAGTCGACTGAACATTGTGAGTTATTAACACGGCAGTTGACTTCAGCACAGGAAACAATAGTCCAGTTACAGCGAGAGGTCAACGAACTGAATGAAAAGTTGTTGAAGAGTGTCAAAGATAGTGACAGCTTATATACAAGAATAAAAGATCTCGAAAGTCGGTCAGCTGTTGAATCAGTTATGCCAACCAGAGAGAAGAGAAAAAGTATTGGCTCCCTCAGCGACCTTACGAATATAAACCAAGACTTAGATCTAGAGTCTTTGGAGAAAGACAGGTTAATAGAGGAGTATGTTGAACTAAGGGACAGGTTCCTAAAAGCTATTGATGAAATAAAAGCCATGAAGAAGGAACTGCGTGACTCACATAATATGTACGATGAGCTTGAAATAACCAACATGAAGTTACGAAATGAAATGAAACTGCGAGAACAGTGCAGCCGCTCGGAGATAGACCTGATGGCAGCCCGTATACTTGACCTGACGCAGAAGTTAACTGCGTCAGATAAACAAGTGAGGACGCTGAAACACAAAATACAGAAGTCTGAGTCGAGGGAGAAACGGCGCAGTCTCTCCTTAAAGGGAAGAGAATCATTCACTCTCGGTAAAGAAGTCGAGGAAAAATTAACAGAGCTCGAAAACAAGATCACCATGTTAGAGACTGGCGAGCCGGTCCCCACGATTAACTCTCCCTCCAAAAGTGCGTCTCCTGCCAAAGAAAAACCGTCCAAATCCGAAGGTCTCTCGGACGAGAAGCGGATGAAGAGACTCGCCGCTCGCCTGAGGAGGAAGTCTCTCGACAGCGCCACCAGCTCCGAGCCCATGAAAATGCTTGTTCGATTAAGTTCGCTAGAAACCAAAGTCGCTTCCGCCCTCGAGAACCGTAAGGACCTCACCAACTCCTGCGAGTCATTAAGTCAGGTTACACGATTCACGGAGAGTCCGTCGTTCAATGAAAACACCGAAATCGCTAACATTGGGACACAGTCGCAGAGGCATCTGCTGGAGAGGCTGCAGAGCCTGGAGAATGTAGTCATACATTCAAGGAACAAGGTTAACGAGTGCCTCTGTCAAATGAGTGCAATGAGGGCGGCCAAGTCGCGCAGGTCACCCTCACCCAGTCTCGAAAAGAAATACAGCCTTAAGTCAATGGAGAAGTGCCTCACGGATGTTAGCAAGAGGCTGCAAGAGTGTTTCGATAAGTGTGTGGTTGACTGCGACCATAATACGGAGGAACCGAATGACAGCGTAGCCCAAGTGGTCGTGCAACTTGAAGAACAACTTAGAACTAAACTCCTCGAGATATCCAGAAGGAAGGCGGCGCTGTACGAAGCTGGCGAGCTGACGCAGAGGAAGAGTCTGGAGATCCTCGCCGAGAAACTGGCGTACGAGGCCGTACTCGTCGGCAGAATACAAGAGGCCCTTGAGTCCTCCAACGGAAGCAGATTCTTTGCTAGATTGATCAAGTCTGAAATTATCGAAACTAGTCAACTTATAGATAACCTCAAACGCAAAATTACCGGTGAAGGCAGCAGGAGCGGCGCCGGCACCAGGAGCTCTCTCGACTATCTCGCGATGATCCTGACGCGTAAGATCGACATCGTCAACGGGTCCCGCGAGGCGCAGGAGCGACGCCGCTCTGAGCTCATCATCCACGGCGCTGATCTCGAGGCGCTAAAGGCGTCGCAGCGCGAAGTGGCAGAAGCAGTCGACCGCTATAAGAGCGAAAAGCTGGCCGAGCTGTGTTCCGCACTCGCTTGCGAAACACTCAGCTACGCGGCCCCAGCTGACGGCGACATAGAGCGACAGCGTGCAAACTTAGAAGCGGCCCGCGTCCGCGAGGCCTGGGCCGCCGCCCGGGACGCGCTGGGCGCCGAGCTGGTGCAGGCGGAGGTGACGCGCGCGCTGGCCCGCGCCGCCGCGTCCTGCGACCAGCGCCTGGAGCAGGCCCGGCGCGCGCGCCTCACGCTCACCGCGCAGGACCGCGCCGACCTGGAGCTGTGGTGGCAGGCCGCGCACGACCACCTGCGCTGCGAGATGGACGCCGCCGTCAAGGACATCGCCGCGCGCTACCGCAGCTGCCTGGCCGGCGAGCGCCGCGCCAAGGAGGGCTCGCCCGGCCTGGACAGCCGCGCGCTGTTGGCGCAGCTGGCCGAGGCGCTGGCGCAGCGCGCGCTGGTGGACGCGCGCGTGGCCGTGCTGGACGGGACCTACCGCGCCTCCTCCCCGCGGGACACCGCCGCCGCGCGCCGCTCGGCGGAGGACGCCATCTCCTCGCTGGAGGCCGACCCCGCGCAGGAGGCGGAGTTCGTCTACTTGTTCCAGCGATTCTCGACCGAGTGCCGAGCGCTCTTCTCCAGTGACTGTTCGGGTAACAGTGAAGACTCGATGAAGATCGGCGAGAGCCTCGAGCGGGTTGAAGCGGCAGTGGCCGAGGTGCAGCGTCAGCTGCGCGAGCGCGGCGGGGAGGAGGCGGGCGCAGGCGGGGCCCGGGAGGGGTCCCGCGAGCCCTCGCCCGCCGGCGCCAGCGCGCTCGACCGTATTGACGCTCTGCGCCGCCGTGTCGAAGCTCTGCAAGCGCTGGTGCCCTGCCAGCACTGCAAGCAGCTGCAGGACGCGTTGGACAGGTGAGAACAATTATTATTTTTTACAAATGCCTTGGGGCAGAAAAGTTCTGGAGTGGAGACCACGTACCACCAAGCGCAGCGTGGGACGGCCACCTGCCAGATGGACCGACGACCTGGTGAAAACCGCTGGGTTCCGTTGGATGCAGGTGGCAACGAACCGGTCGCGCTGGAGAAATTATGGAGAGGCCTACGTCCAGCAGTGGACTGCTATGGGCTGAGATGATGATGATGATGACAAATGCCTTTCGACATCAACAATCTCGGATTTATGCAAACTATTATGTAACTTTTCCCAAGCCAAGTTTGTTACATTTCTCTCACTTGCTGCAGACTACACGAGGAGCGTGCTCGTGGTGAGTGCGCACTGGCGCAGCAGGCGAGCGCGCTGGCCGCAGCGCGTCGTGCGCGCGCGCAGCTGCTGACACAGCACGAGCGCGAGCGCGCGGCCCTGCGCGAGCGCGCCCGCACTCTGCAGCGACGCCTGGCCGCGCTCGACTCCGAGTACTCCGCACAGCTTGAGAACTTGCGAGCCGCTTATCAGGTAATTACCCTAATGTTTCAATTCGCTTTTAAAACAAATGTGTTAAGTTAAATGATGCTATGCCAAATTGTGTTGATATTAACAAACGTGTGTGTTGCAGAGCGCAGTGGCGGCGGACACGCACGGCGACGGGCTGCGCGCGCGCTACCAGCAGGAGATCGAGCAGCTGCGCGCTCTCTGCGAGAAGGGGCTGCTGGCCATGGAGTCCTCGCACCGCCGCATCGTGCGCGAGATGGAGGACAAGCACCGCGCCGAGAGGGAGCAGCTCAGGTACCTACCGACACCCACACTCGTAGACACTAGATTGACAATGCTGGAATTCAATATAATTTTATGCTTATCCATACAAGACTAAAGTTTTATTTAAAGAAATCTACATACAAGAAACTTTTCTAAACTGTTTTATCGTAACAAATTATGCGCTCCATCATTTAAAATATAAGCCAACGTAGTTAACTTTGTGCCAAGCTACCAAGCTATTTACCCATGTTTACATAATTGCACGTCCACTTGCAGGCTGGACAAGGAGCAGGCCCTGGCGGAGGAGACCCGCGCGACCCTGGCGGCGCTGGACGCCATGCGCAAGGCCCACGAGAGCGAGGTCCGGCGCGAGGTCGACAAGTTCAAGGCGGAGTTCCTCTCGCGCGGCGCACAACACGCGGACATCACGCAGCTCAGCTCCCGACACCAGTATGTATCTTATCATTGGAGATGTTGAAAAAAGCTTATAATATTTTTAAGGAATTTTACTCCGATTGGAGTTTTCCTAGTGTTACCGCTGATAGAATCAAAACAAACGCCACGTAACTTGTCAAAATGAATTGTCATTCTGTATTTGAGCGAAACCATCAGAAAAGCTAACATTGCAGAAGTAAAATTTCCTTTTTTTCAATTTTTTTGTCATAGTCTCAATCTAATCTCAGTCAATATCCAAATATTTTTGACTATAATTCTCACACGCGCTATAAAGGTGCTATTTCATAACATATTTAGCCCATTCTTCAGGCAAGAGATGGAGGAGATCAAGCGCGAGATCCTGTCGCTGTCGGAGAAGTACTCCGTCAAGTGCGTGGAGTCAGCGGCGCTCGAGGAGAGGCTGGCCACCGCCACCGCGCAGCTTGCGCAGGCGCATAACCACATCATGCAGCTTGACGCCAGGTACGTACACTGATGTAAAAACTAAGGTTCTTAAGTAAAAACATGTTTAGAGGCTTCGACAAAAAATAGAACTAAATATAAAAGGAGAGGAGGGGCATTCTTGGTTTTTTTTTAATAAGAGGCATGTAACAATTTTTTGGAAAAGAGGTTTATGAGTCTCATTTTCAGATAGAGAGAGCCTATTATGGGCATCCAATTTATATAAGTTTATATTGTTAACTCTCTAATTATGAACTTGTATATTTCAGGAACAAGCAGCTCCGCGCTCACTTGATATCCGAAGCGAATGACATGAAGAACTCTGACGCGTCGACTCTCTCCCAGCTCATAGAGGACACTGGCTCGGTACGTCCACAACCATAACCTCTTCACACACTTTAGACCACGGTACACGCTTATACAGCCTATGCTAGCGCTTCTCTTCATTCAGCCATTACAGGCAAAGGAAACACGCTTGCATGCCATACATCGCACGTAACAGTCACAAATCACAATCACCAGTCAATTATCAACTTTATACTGTTTAGCTTAGAGTCTAATTTTGTTAGACACAAAATAAATATATGATTAGTTTTCACTATCTTGATGTCGTAATATTCTTTGTAAATAAATACTTTTCTCAAAGCAAACTTTAGAAGAAAATTGAAGATCGTGTTAATTGAGCTATTAAAGCAAAAAAGAAACGTACATAAGTATGATAGTTCTATTTTCCGTTTTAAAAGCCAAATACTTAGGTATCGCCAGATTTTAATTCCAAAAGAAAAAAGAGGAATACTTGTACGCTATACTCATAGAAAAAAAACACTGTTATTGAATGCAAAAAATGCATAAACAATTACTATTATTAATTAATCTGCTAGTGACGTCAGCTCAGTTACCATGATCGCTAGTAATCTGCACATTCATTTCTTCTTAGAACATATAATATGGAAACAGTACTGCTAAAACTACGAGGCATATTTTTTCAATTCATTAAAATTGGAATAAAAACATCATGGCTGAAAATGGCTTCGATATAAAAAAGGCCTAATAATTTCTAGAAGAATGAAGACTGCCGAATAAGATCGACTTTACTAGTAAATGAGTTTAGTAATAACTGAGTTTCCATATTGTAAGTACTGAGTGTAGTACGGTTGTAATAAGCGTATGGTACATGTATGGGGTGCACTAACAGCATGGGAGGGCGGAGGGCCCGCTGTGGGCGCACCTGCGCAGCCTCGCGGCCGGCTGGACGCGCGGACACAACAACACAGGTAACTACGATACGACGATACGCTACAGGGGCTGCTTAGAGTATACGGTTATTATCCAACTTTATTGCAATATAGTGCGATTATGCAGTCAAAGCTTAACTAGCTAACTGTAAAAGTAATGGACAAATACATTTTTATTATTGGAATATTAATTTATGAATACAACTTTATGAATCAACACTAATGCGTGATTTTTTGGCATATTACATTGCACATAGACAGATTTTTTGTTTGTTTTAGCCTTGTGTTGGTACTCGAAGGATAATAATCGACTATTCTCTTTTTGTGACAGCTTTGCGGTTTTGTTCTACCTGTAATTCAGCATTCCCAGTCTAGAATCATGGATTGAAAGAAAAATAAACGATTTTAATATCGAAAATAATTATAAGACACACATTACATCTAACATTGCTGCATCCCCTAAGACGTATTCAAAACGTTTAATGCTTTTTGCCGCCAAAATTAATACGCATAACCTTTATTTTTGCCCACACTGTTTTCATGAATATGTACCGACTGTTACAAAGTCAGTGTGAGTTGTATTAAGTGTGTGTTGTGTGTTAAGGCGAAGTCGTCGCTGTCGAGCCCGCTGCTGGAGGCGGCGCGGCCGGCGCGACCCGCCAAGATACAGTACGCCAAGACCGAGAGCACAAGGAACCTGCAGCTCTCGCCCGTTCAGGTAACATATTTAAGACAGTTGAAAAAAAAGTAACCTTTACACTGGAGCTCCAAGAAAAGATATGTCAAATTACGCGAGCCAAGGCTCCAACAAAGCTTATTGGTAATAACTTATAAGACAATTTTGTAGGAGAACAATACTAAGTTAAAATGTCTTTTTCTTCAGAATTAAAGCCGAAAAAGCGCTGTTCGGGTCGCGGGCTGGCGCCCCTGTCGCCGATGTCGCCGCTGGCGGGCATGGTCGCAGAGCGCAAGAAGCGCTTCGAGGCGTAGCCCCACCCCCACTACCACGCCTGCACCTGGCCACTCGCCACTCGCTTGTACGCCGCACTAAACGTAGCCACGACGAATGTGGATAGCTTACCACATGTATTTTGTATCTAATCGGCCCGTTTTATATAACCATATATAAGGAAAAAATAACCGTCGTCTATGGTAGCTTAGTTTGACAGCTTTTATAGCATATGATATCAAATTAGTATGACTAAACCATCGTATACTAAGTAATAAATCCAAATTAGTAATACACGACGTATAGGACCTATGTTATTGATGTACTAATATGTTAAAATGTATACTTATATGATAAGACCAAATACACTTTCAACCATATCTAAAGTGGCCAGACCTTTACTCCCACCCACCACATGTATATAATCTTTGAGAACGTTACACTCTACTAATTTTCTAAGTTTAGTTTTAGTCGATTCGGTTAGTGATGTGACTTGTGTAAATTATATTATGTAAATACTAACGATTGTATCCTCATTGTTTGTTTTCTTTATGTTAATCTTTAAGACGTTGTTACCAAATATTTCTTTGTATTTATAATGTGTTTTGCGAGCATTGGGGACGCAATTATCGGCACACAGTTATAAAATAACTTACCTCTTTTCCAAGTCTTGAACTAGCGAGTATATTTATTTCTTTTACTTTTAGTTTTGTCTTATTACTTTCTTGCATTTCTCTATTATTGATAACCGTATGGTTGCGTCTGCAGCGCATCTGGATGCATTGTAATGGTGTTTATAAGAGTGGACCTTATCTGTATGTGTGTCTAGATATATTATAATTTATAGAGTGTTTTGATCGTTTACTGGCATTTATTGTCCGTAGAAATTTAGCGATGCTATACATTAACACATATGATGTTTTAATTTGACGTTTGGGCAATAAATGCAAAGGAACGGTTAGTATAGAGGCATATTTATACTCTTAAATATAATTATTAACATGTTTACAAAAATAAAATATATAATTTGCGTTAATTTTGACTCTGAGCTCCCCACCTCTGTACAGAGCGCGACTGTTACCATTCCCTGACTCCGGGCATTGATCCTGTCTTCCAGCGCACCTTCACATTGTTGTGTATAGTTTAACACTAGACGACCTAGGATAGTTGTATGTACCTATTATATAACATGTCACGAAAAAATTGTATACATAATATATAAATGGAATAAATTGCTCAATGTTATCTAGTGGGTTAAAAAAAATGTTATACCAAAACTATAGAATGGATTGTAAGTAATACAATGTGTGTAAACGACATAAATGTAATTCTTCACGGCTATAATAAATTAACTTATGTTACTTGAGCTTTTTTATACGCGGCCGGCGGCGAAGCGTGCTCATATGTTGTGTTCCCTTGTTTGTATGTGTGTTGACATACTTCCGCCGGCTGTCCTAGTTGACGTTGTGTTTATAATAACATATTATAAAATGAACAGTAAACTTACATAATACAAAATATTGTTGTTTTATTTATATCAATCTGTGAATTTACCATATAATTGAACCACAGCATCTCAATTGTTCTAAAATGTTTTAGGTGTACCATATTGCTTTGCAGTTGAAATCCATAAAGTGAACAAACATTTCTTCAGAAAACAAATAATATTAGAACCCAGACTGGGTTCAGAAGCGCTACAATAAAAAGTACTATCATTGTTGTTAGTTTATTGCTTGATACAATTAAACAGCTATTAAATTATGTCACTTATAAATAAATAACTATTGGCAAGCGGTACACAACGTGAAAATAAGCGTTAACATAACAAGACCTTGAAATTTTACATAATAACTACAAATAAGTTAAAGTACCACATCATACTTTCGTCTGCTGAAACGTGACAGCGCAATACACGGCGTAGAGCGACATCCCTCTTCTACACTCGCCACATTATTACTGTATAGGTAGTAGACCTCCTTAAAAGCTTACACACATGAAGTCAATACAATAAAGTGCCATCGTAACATATGCAAAGAAGAATCAAGTGAAGTACCATCATCTTTAAATAGTATTTAACATTTAAGAACATAATCTGCGCTAAAGTGACTTCTTACAAAAGATCTCAACAAGATATAACATAAACAGCGCGCAGCTAATATGTTAAATTTCTCAGTCCTATACATGTTCTTCTTATAAATAATCATAGCCTACATTGTGATGATTGTCATACAACTCATAAAACGTAAAACTTAACTAACTTAATTGATATAAATCGCATGAATCTTGAAATTTCAAAAACAAAAATACTGTTTCGTGTTTCTTCTTAGTAATTCAATTTGAGAAGCATCAATAACAAGCGGTTTTTAAACTTTGACAATTCTAATAAATTAAGGTATGATAAGAAATTTCTACCTAAAGTGGTCTAGAGCTATGGTCGAGTAACACATTATTAGTCTCCTCAGATTGTATTTACATGGTACTTATTTTTTTTTATAAAAATATATCGTAATTCATACCAGTACTTGGTATAACCAAGCTAAGGTAGCTAGATGATATAAGGCCACAAGTCATTTATATACATACTGTGGTCAAATTAACTAATTGACTTTTTTAAAATAGCTTCGTTCGTTACTGGCAACACTAAGAGCGCGGCCTCGTTCTAATCCTTACTGAAAATATTTATGCAAGAGCTGTTTTGTATAGAAATTCGTTAGTGGTCAAGGTTGAAGAATGTAATGTATTTTAAATAATCCTATCAATGACCACCAATCCAATTACAAGACCAAAACAATTAAAGGCGAGTGAGGGAATAAAGAACACCGATCCCTCGGTGACCCTCAACGTAAAAAAATGGCTTAGAGTTCTCTACACCTCAATAATAGGCGATTTAATAAAAATACAGTGAAGTTGTTGATAGAACCTGCTTTGAGCAGTCTGGTTCAAATTTACACCTGTTACATAAAGGTGCACATAACAATTTTAATCGTAATCAGAAATAACTATAATTTCAGTTACACCATGTAAAATATTTGTTCATTCTAATACTGACTGTCAGACTATACAATAACTATTCTAGTACTAACAATATGACTTATCTTTTTTATTGAAGGCTTTTTTGTGAAGCTATTGTAAAGGAAAACAGAGTTATCATATTCAATAGAGGCAACTAATTTGCCAGCGTTACTCATACTGCAAAGATATAGATAGATATAACGAAATAAGCGTAAACAGTACTAACCTAAAATGTACATCATTATAGACATTGATTCACCAATATGTCTTTATCCAATAAAATATTTATCTTCACTCATAAGATTCTTCTTATAGAGAAAACATCACACTAAAAACCTAAATATGTTCAATAAAAGGTTGAGTATCACTGACTTATTTTAAAACTCTTTTGATATAATGTGACAGCTGTCATACTTGACATGTGTCAAACAGATTCCAAACCTTGTGAGTGTTTATTACAGCTGTATAAGGGGTCGTGAGGTCTCCTCTCTTTGTTTAGCGAGTTTCGCACGCCATTCGCTTCGGTCTGCTAGTATCTTGCGGCCATAAGCTGTGTGGATGTCGCGGAAAGGGACCTTCTTACGTGGTACCTCTGGCCGAACATTCTCTTTGTCTGAAAAATAAAAACAACAATCATGGTCAAGTTTCTGTTTTAATTACAATCTATAAATTCTGGAATAGTTCAATGACTGACAAAAAATTATATAATTATATATATAGTTATAAATAAGTTTGATATTTCTGCAAACATAAAACAAGGACCATTATTATTCCTCATTTATATAAATGACTTCCCCCAGGTAATAAACTCTCTAATGGTCTTATTTGCCGACGACAGTACAGTTATGTTTCAAATAAAGATTCTAAACTGCTGGAATCGGAAATAAATAATGGTTTAGTAAATATTATTGATTGGTTGAATGCAAATAACCTTGTTATAAACCTAAGTAAAACTAATTTGATGGTTTTCCGAAATACAGGTAATTCTTTTATACCAGACATTAGTGTAAATTATTGTGGTCAGCCAGTTAAAGAAGTTACGGTTGCAAAGTTCTTGGGTATAAATGTTGACTGCAATCTAAATTGGAAGATACATGTTGAGTCTGTATGTACCAAATTAAATAAATTCTCATATGCGTTACACATGTTAGCAAAAACAGTAAACACATCCACTATTCTGACAGCATACCATGCGTACGTAGTCTCAACTTTACGATATGGTTTAGTTTATTGGGAAACTCAACAGATAGGCATGCCGCATTTATATCACAAAAGAAATGCATTCGCGCGATGTGTCAATTAGATAAATATGATAGTTGTAAATCTTATTTCCAGTCACTGAGAGTTCTTACATTGCCATGCTTGTATATTTTTGAAGTCATTGTATTTGTAAAAAATAATTTAAATTCATATGAAACACTGCGTAGTAATCGACATAGTCATAAAATAAAAGTACAACCTAGTAGAACCACTCTTTTAAATAAAAGCCTATTTTGCATGGCACCAAAATGTATAATAAACTCCCCAATTCCATTGTGAAAATTGATACTATTGATAAATTTAAAAAAGACTCAAAGAATTTCTTATTAGTAAATGCTACTATGATATTAGAGAATTTAGAGATAAGTTTTGACATTGTTATTTGCATTGTTATTGTTTTAGTTATATGTATTTGTCTTTAGAATTTGTATTTTATAGTTACTTTGAACTTATTATTTTGTATTTTAATATTTAATATTTTGCATGCCTAACATAGCCAAACTAATAGGTATATATTTTAAAATTACCATTAAAAGTCTTGACTTCTAGCTTTTGTAACTGCAGGATTTACTTATCACTGTGATCAATTAGATATTTTGATAATTAGCAAAACCTTCAAAAGGCTATTATCATCATTCATTACATATAAAACTTAATGGTCCTAAAACACAATTATGTTGATTTTCATGCCCTATGAATAAATCATACACTTACGATGTCTGCTGCCCTGAACAGATTTACTCTCTCCTTCAGGGACTCTGTTGAATGGGTTATATCTTTGTCCTCTTGGTGGTACTTTTGGTTCCTCTTCAGGTGGGGTTACAGTTACTAAGGCAGCATCTGCCGCGGCTTCCGCTAGAATCAATAAACAAATAATAAGCATTGATATGCTGCAAAACTTTACACAGGTAACAATAAACAGAGATTATAAGATTTAAGAAAAAATCTGTAATCAATTCTCAGACCATTAACAATATATACAAATATACAATGAAGTAAACTAAAAAACAAAACATGGAGTCATTAACATACCTTGGGCCTCATCCAGCTGCCTCTGCAAGTCTGACACCATTAGCTTCATGTAGTCATAGCTGGCACAAGCAAGTGCCTTCATCCAGGTCTCCATGGAAGCCTGCGAGTTTGTGCACAGGAAGTAGGTGCGCCCACCCTCACACTGGAAGGATATCTTGAAGCTGTATGCTTCTTCTTCTGTCAATTCTGGAAGTTCAGTAAGAATAGAATCTTTAAAATGGGATTAGTAATATCAGATGTGGCTGTGTTAAAGTATTTGGCCTATTGTTGTGTGTTATAAATAGTTCAAGGGCACATTGGTAATATGAATAACAGGATAAACCTTTACCATAAACAGAAAATAGGCTTACCGATAGTGCACCCTTCCAGAATGATAACGCCCACAGGCTCCTTGTCACCTTTTTTATCAAAATAAAACAGAAGGTTCCCCTTCAGCACAAACCACCGCTTCTGATAGCTCTTGCCGACTTCGCCCCGCATATCCAGCCAGCCGTCGCGGTCCACCGGAGTGGCGGACGACGCGAAAGCGCACAAATTCTTTTCATTTATTTTCATTGTCATTTATAAATATTCATATAAACAATCAAACGAGGAAGCGGGAAGAAGATGCAACTTCTAATTTCAGCGTCTTTAATCACTATTAATAAAGCTGTTTTATAAATACTAATGCATGTTCACTTAAACTAGCTAAACGAATAAGTCATAGTTTAGCAAAATAAGGGCACAATAGGGGAAGGAAAATAATACAAGCACACCATAGAAAGTAAAACGTCAGTGTCAATCGTGACAATGTCAGTTTCGATTTCAATCATAATTTTTAACATATTGAACATGAAGGAGCGATCCATAGTCAGAAAATTAAGTAAGCTTATTATAGTTGAAGCTTAGTCAAAATATAGTAGACAGAGAAACAAAGTATTTAAAATCTGTAAAATAGTTCCCGTTGGTTTAAACATATTAAATACTACTAATGACTGTGGGGTCAGAAGTGCAGAACACCCGAAAAAATAACTCCAATATCTCATCAATAGCTTACCTGAGGACAAAACCCGAACAATAAAAAAGCCAAATATCGTTAAAAACATTTATTACGAATATAATGCTACATTCTTTAGGTAACACTACGTACCATCACGTTTTCATCAATAAGAGTAGGATCGCAATAAGAAATGGAGCAAAATTAAGGAGAAATTATCACTTTTAAAATGTATGATGAAATTGATTCCCTTAAAAAGTTCTTAAAAAACAGCATATGTCTATCTTTTAAGGTTGTCTAATTGAAATGAAATGAAATAACGCATCTTTTCATCAGATGAAGTCGCTGGCTAAAGCTAGTAAATAATAAAAAACAACTGTTTTCAAATATTAAGCCCTGACGCCAGTGCAGCAATTTTGTTCTGGTAAAATCACTGCGCTAGCACTAGCAAAAGCTGTTTTTTTTTAACTTTTTATCCGTAATTTAAACAATAGGTCTAGGTTTAGATGAAGTTCGCAAAAAAGAACTTTAATTATTAAAATTTAACCTATCAGTTAAATAATACAAGTGCACGTATGAAGGTACCCGCACAACATCATGGTACATTTAAATTGTTATCTATAGCCAGTTTTAAGGGATCTCAGTATGGTTTTACGTTTTACCTTGAGTTATGTATGATAAATCGTAACCGGAATGCGTACGCACCTACTGTGACGTTAACTAATTCCCAGAAACACTGGATCTATTTGGGTACATTCGAGTTCAAAAAAGCTCCTTAAACACCCTTTCAGGCATCAAAAATATAGAAATGCAAAAAACTTTAATAGTATCACCCTTATATTTGATACTATTGCATTTTTCCACCATAACAATTCAATGTTTCAAAAAATTCATTGTTTTGATCGTGATGTTCCGCCCCGTACATAATTTCCAATTATTACGTTGGAAAAACGCCTAGAACAATACGAATCGTACCAATTTAATCCAATTTCCATTAATTCATCGTATACAACAGAATTGGGGCCCTGTGCTTTCTGCACCATGAATACTAAAACCTTTTCCCCTGGTACACTCTCAAATACTACTGCCTGCTCTCTCGGTACCAATCTCATGTAGCTGCCTACTCTCCTAGCAACGCACTCGCCTGGTACCTCCATCATGTTCAACTCGCGAACTTTACTCGTATATTAGGTACTTACTTAACTCACCCAAAATAACAACTATGAACCATTGAGTGCTTGCAATTTAATTGAATTGCAGTAAAGTTCTCTAATTGACTCTTTTTTACTAGAAAACTTTTATAAAGGACTGTTTTTAGGGTGTTCGCGGAAATAACTCATTTTTTTCGCCTTAGCAACCATCCTTGGACTGCAACATACATTTTTATTTCAATAAAAAATAAATTAGGTCCATATTGCTATATTACTTCACCTGTTACAAACTTATATTAAATTATGCACATGTAATAGAAAATAAAACAATTATTTTTAAATATGTAATATTTTATTCATAATTATTATTACCTATTTTCACAGTTATTTATAAAGTTATATTAATATCAAGTATTACACTAATTTTGTTTTACGAATTTCCAATGATTGCTCCATTTAGAAAATTTGATTTCCACATCAATCATCAGATTTTTTTTGACCGCTTAAAACTAATATATGACAAAATGGTGAGGTCTATGTACAGTACGATCCCAATTCCCTAAAAAAATTGACAAATTCACAATAACAAAAAAGTAAAAAAACGAAATCCTTAAAATAATCCATTCAACTACGAATCTCGCTTAACAACTGTACAAAATATTACGAGTGGTTTCTTTAAAACGTGCTCCATTATACATCGGCAATGTGGGCAAATAATTAACGGTATTCGATACTACATCGAGTATATGTACAAAATGTCCTTTTACAAAACAAAATAATAAACTATATACAACATCATTAAATATTCTCAAATGCTGTAACACATTTAAAACATTTCATATTCAACTAGGCATAATTCAGTTAAGTGGCGGGCGGGCCGCGTCTACAATTAAATAATTTATGCAAACCGCCGCAGAGCTGCGCACGCGCATTACATACAAAACCTGTACAATTGCCTACCATCACTTGACATTACAAAAAATAATTAGGTACTAAGCAACAAAAAAATAATTTACAATCTGATTTCTGATAATTTGTTCAATATGAAAAATTGATTAAGTTTTTTGATTTTTCCGAACTCAGTCCACAGAAATAAGATTAAAAATGGAATAATATATCAATAAAAAATGAGTAATACACGATCCAAACCACGCATCGGACATATTTACAGATTTGTTTTCACAGCACACCTCCCTACGCTTATGCTTTAATAATATATTAAAATAGAAAATTTTCATTATAACTACTAAACTGTTGGAGATTCGACGTATCAACACGCTCTTCTGTTGTTTCAAATGGCTCCATTTTACTTTTTGTTACAAAACGACAATTTCTAATTATACAAATGCTACTTCGAACATCATCTAGGGGGCTCTCTTTATCACTATTTTATTTTAACTATCCGTAAACTATTGGTGTTACTAATTAGCATTCCGATCAGAGGTTACTTTATTTCATTATCATAAGATATATTTTCTAGCAAATCTGTTTATTATTAATTTTGTTACTGGCATTGCAAGGTCATTTACTTGTTACCAATGGTTTAATTTTCCTACTAGAATATTGGAGCAATGCAGTAATTGTAAGAAACATGCAATGTTGAGCTTTTGTTCCCTCATTTAAAACTGTACAGAATTAGATACATCAACTTGTACATCTGTGGTCAAATTGTCTAATACATTTGTCCCTAGAGATTGAATCTACATGATTTGCGAATTAAAATCGTGCCGAACATTACGATCGTCGTAAACGCTTATCAAAACAATGTGTGAACGAACGAGTTGACAATTGTCGTTACAATAAATGAGATGTTTTGGTGGTCGATCTATAAAGAAATGTCAGTAAAAAAATATCTAAAACACTATACATATCTAACTCCTTTGGTAATTCATACCGGTTTATTATAACAACGAGAAATTACAAACAATATATTACATTATTAATACATACAGCGCAACAATGCATGTTGCAGTTGTAAATATTGTGACGTCGTTTTTCTTTAAGAAATATTATCTTAAGGTGTCTCAATTTTAATTGTAATGTATTCGTCAGATAAAGCGTGATGTTATGTTCCTTATCGATGACCCTGACTTTATTCCTTAATTCTAGTGTGCAACTAGAATAAAGACATTAGACTTTGAGCACAACATTATGAAAAGTGCAAAAATAGAGTTTGGACATGAAAATATTGTAAAAACAGCTATTGAGATCAAAACAAATGTGTCAAAATGAGAAAGCAGTTTTCAGTAACGAGTGTACTAAAATATTGGAGTAGCTAGATTATTGGATACTAAGTTTTCTACATTGCAGTAAATACCAATTGAATGCAAGCTAAATAATTTTATTTCCAACACTCTTAATTTGTTACTAATGTTATTTGAAAACACGCAAAATTTATTTTGCTAATAATTTAAATACTAGCTACAATAAAAAAAGTCGACGGAAGAATATGTCGAGGAGTGAAAATATTTGAGGTAAAAGAGAGAAAAGGGATATTGTGACCAATAATTAACTATCTAATACAATATTCCCACATATTTTACCATTTGCTGAACATTTATATGCATGTAGTTTTTAATAGGTATGATAGCTACATAAAATGAGGTTCACTTTTGATTCTGGAATGAGAGATCAGGAAGAATTAATTGTACCGACAAGACTGATTGGAAGAGTTGTTATCAATATTGAATGATTACATATACTTTTAGTTGTAGTGTCTGCACTGTTAAAGAGAATAACTGCATTGAATTAGTAAACTGTAACTAATTTAACTCAAATGAACTCAATGATATGACCAAATACATGTTTTTTTTATCCCTTGGTATAAAGTGCATTTGAAAGATATTCGAAGATAAATTATGAGACCTTTTTTATTTTGTTTAATTGCAATGACAATGAAATGCCTTTCATCATGAGTTTGATTGATGATAATTCATTTATAAAACATGGAAAACTATTTATGCCAAATTGGACCATATTTTGTGATTTAACTTATAAAATCTAATCCCGGCTTACCTAGCTTGTATTTAAAAATTTCTCTAGTAATTTAATAATAACACTTTGATATTTTCATTTAGAAATTTGTGTCCGGTGATGTTTAGTACCTATTCACTTTGTTTAGTCACTATTCCTCATCAATTAAATGCATAATCAAAACTGAACAAATACTTTAATGCTTACAAAAGGCCTAAATCAAGCAAATCACACAGCTTGAGTTGCTATCTATATAAAAACTTTAAATCAGAATACTATAACATTTTAGTGTATAATTTAACTACCTCTACATTTGATAACAATAATTGCATGTCTACATAATTTCAAGCAAAATCCCACAGGTGAGGGTACCAAAATTATATACGAGATATACAATATTATATACTTGATAATATGCATTACTAAACAAAGTGAATGACATCCCGTCCAAACTCTCAACCACTCCCTACTATCCGTAGGGAACCAACACTTGACAACAATAACATATTGTAACGAGGCCCTGAACTTACACACCCTATTAGTTAATTTATCTAAGTACTGTCATCAACTACACTACATTAACGCTGCCTTTTAGTCATTTACCTTATTTAACTTGTAGTGATAATTGGTCAATACTGTTATTACAACAAACATCTTTTTCATACCCAAATTTAAGGCTAAATGGTTTGTTATCTTCATATAACATGGTACAATGAAGAGCAATATAAAAATCATATTCATTATAATTCATTGTGGCTTGGTTACTGGGTTAATCTTGAACATTCTTAGAGTTTTCCAACCTTTAAGTAGGAATAATTTAAATGAATAACTAGTAATAATCTCCATAGTCAATGAGTCAGCATGTTTGCACCATAACCAAACTTGTCAGCTTCTTCGGGTTCCATTCTAAGTGGCAAGTGACTTCATTTAAGTTTTTATTTATATGTAAACAAACAACTACTCACAATCTATATAACACCTTTGCTAAAAAGTATAAATAATACACACTAAATAAGTTATAGTGAATAGTTGGATTTTTACATCTAACAAAACACCTAAACTAGTATTTTCACCATACTATGTTCATTGTCCATAGCTGTAGAAACTCTTGTCAAACAATAACAACATTAGCCATATCACTACAAGTATACTCAATATACCAACTTCAATAATTTACTCAATAAATAGTATATAGGCAGGCGGATGACGTCATCTAGCATTGTTGACACATGTAGTGCCATCACTGTCTTCATTCTGTTGCTTAGAAATGTTAATAATTTCTGAACACAAGTTCATGTTTACACTGAAACCTTAGGTTTTCACAATGGTTGAGTACCTGCACTTTTTAATATCTTGGCAAACCCATCCAATATGTCACATCCCGAGAACTTTGTAAGATGTCGCTGTTACGCGACTATTCACTTCACCACAGACACAATCACTAAACACTCGCTCACATTGCCCACACCGGGTCGAAACACGAACACCGCATCGTAAGAGGCGGAGTACGGTTGTAGAGGATCATGATACAGCCAAGTAAGGCCGTGCACCGGGGCTGGCTTAGCCGAGCGCAGCAGCCGTATGATAAAGCTGCATGAGCACTTGGACATGCAGCGGTAGGCAGGACAGGCGATCGTGGGTGGTGCCGTCCAGGGCAAGCCATGACAGAGCATTGTAGCCTTCTAACACGTATCTGTAATGAAATGTTGTATTGAAATGAAATGTTATATTAGTAAAACAATAGTTGGTCACGAATGAAGTATAAGTTTATGTTATTATTGTGAGTGCGCTAGTTACCTGAGCACGTCGGTGGTGGTCTGGCTGTCGAGCGGGTGCGTGTTGTGGTCGCGGCGCTGCGTGAGCGACGTGTAGTCGTCGGCGGCCTGCAGGCTGCCGGCGTGCAGGTGCAGCGCGTTCTTGAGGAAGGCGGGGCAGGCGTCGCGCAGGTGCGCGCAGCCCGCCCACCACCACGCCGGCATGGCGCCCAGCGGCGCCGTCGACACCATGTAGCCCAGCGCCAGCGGCTGCTGCAGGAGAGCACCTACCGCTTCCTGACCACACAACAAACGTTCTTATTAAACGACATCTACAACTTTCACAACATTTAAGTGAATTTTAGAATCAACTTCTGTGGTATTTATAAGTATTGAGCAGAATTGTTTAATCATAGTTCTTACAGCCGCGTTATCGTCCTGGTGGTGGAAGGCTGTCTGGTGATGATGATGCGCTTGGGGGCTGGCAGCAGGATCGTCGTCGGTTCGGCGCGGACTACCCGACGCCCACATGTTGTTGAACATATCGCCGATCAGCAGGTCCGTCATGTTGTCTTCGCCCATATCCTCGTCGCCCATGTCCACGTTCAAGAACATCATGTCTCCATCCTCACCGTTGGCCATCGGAGGTTCGAAAGGCATTTGATTCGACTGTGAAATACAAGAAGTACATTAATAGATATTCGGTAATAGAAGCATTAGACATGATATGCAAGCATTTTTTTAATGTTCAGTTAGTGCAGAACGGTAGTTTTCCCACCTGTGTGGTAGCCGAGGTGGGGAAGACGAGGATGTGCGTGGCGGTGACGTCGCGCGGCGTGTGCAGATGGGACTGGATGGAGGCCTGCGAGAAGCGCTCGTCGGGCGTGAAGCGGTCGGCCATGAGGCGCAGGCAGGAGTCGGGCTCGGTGGACACGAGGCAGGCCGACAGGATGCAGGGCACGCCGCCCGGCGCCAGCACTGCGCAGCTGCCGCAGATGTCGCGCAGCGTGGCCGACGCGCGCACCAGGTGCTTGCGCGACAGCAGCCAGCTCCAGCCTGCCGGGCGCATGCGTTACTCGTGGCGGTCACACACATCACTAAGCTAATTACACTAACTAAATATTCTACTATATTTTGTATACTATACAACATCTTGAGTCTGAGAATCATTAATTACCTTTAAGTTCTCCGTGTCCAATACGGCCCACTCGGCCTACGACTAATCTCCAGGGCTGTGCGGCCTGGCTCATAACGCCCAGAGTGAAGTCCATTAATTTTGTGAGTCCTAACCGCCGCGCGGGACCGCTCCGCCTGCGACGCGATCTAATACATGACAACACATTGTTTAGTTTTAACAAATTCAAGTTTTTTTCGATTAATTAACCAAAATAAATATAGAGTATGTTTACCTCTGTGGCACGTGAATGTTGATGGCAGCGGTGTCGAGCAGTTCGCCGCGCGCGTCGGTGGCGGCGGCCAGCAGCCAGCGCTGGTCGTGGCTGAGGCAGTAGGCCAGGAACAGCACGCCGCCCTGCTCGCCCGAGCCCTGGCCCCAGGTCTCCGCCACCTCCTTCAGGGCGCGCGGCGCCGCCAGCACCCACGCCGGCGAGAACAGCTTGTACGGCGCGCGGTTCTTCTCCTGCATATTATTGTACATCATTAATATAATATGTTATGGTCATAATGTGAGTTAGTTCACAAGTCGCTTGGATAAGGAAGTATACGTACGTCTTTGGCTTGCAGGAAGAGGTTGGCATCGGCAGCGGTGCCGAAACCAGTAAGTGATTTGCCATTAGCGTGGTGTTGCAGCAGCCGGCGAGCCCCACTGAACACGCTGAAAGCTAGCGCGCGCACGTCGGGCGCGCCGCCGGCGCCCACTGCGCCCGCGTACGTGCCGGCCGCGCCCGCGGGGCCCTCTGCTGGCCCACAGCCCAGGCCCCACCGTGACCGGATGCTCTCCAATGAGATAATCTATGTAAAAAGGAATGCCGTTAGTGGTGTCCACAAGTCGAGTGTGTTGACCTGTAGCAGTAGTATTGGTGCGCACCTTGACGAGCGGGTTGTGGTGGTGCAGATGGTCCATGGTCTTGGCGGCCAGGCGCAGCAGCGCGTGCAGCGCCTGGCTGCGGTGCGCGTGGTCGGCGGGCGGCTCCACCACGTACAGCACGAGCGCGGGCGCGCCCGCCTCGTCCTCGTCCCAGGCGCGCGCGGGCGCGGGCGGCGCGGGCGCGGGCTCGGGCTCGGGCTCGGCGCCGGGCGGGTCGGGCGTGGCGGGCGGCCGCATGGGCTCGGCGGCGGCGCGCTCGCCGTCCAGCAGCGCGCGGTCCACGCTGAGCGCGGCCAGCGCGGGCAGCAGCTGCGCGCGCAGCGTGTCGGCGTAGGCGCGCAGGTGCGAGCCCAGGCGCCCGGGCGGCAGCGGGCCCGCCCAGTCCGCGCGCGCCGCGCCCCCCGCGCCCGCCGCTCCCGCCGCGCGCACGATGCCGTCCCGCGCCACGCGCGCGATGGGCTGGTGGCGGCCCAGGCGGCAGGCCTCGTACGCCGTGGACAGCTCGCGAAAGAAGGCGCGTAGCGGCTCCGTGAGCGCCTCGCCGTCGGCCGCCAGCACCACGTAGGCCACGTCGCGCGCGTACGAGTAGGGCTCGAGGGCCAGCCGCTCCCAGTGGCGGAGCGCGTAGGGCGACAGCGAGATCCAGTCCCGGTCGTGGCCCACCAGCAGCGGCGGCACGGGCTGCGGCTCGCACAGGTCCTCGTTGCCGCGCCCCGCCAGCCGGTGGAACTGCCGCCACGTCAGCGGGCCCGTCACGCCGTCCCACATGCGCGCGCCACAGCAACGCTTCTGTATCGCATCTTGCAAGAGAGGCCTCAATCGCCGCATTAATCTATAATTAACATGTAAATTTAGTATACCGAATAGGCGATTAGAATATTAGGCAACTAAAGTAATGACGAGTGGCAGTACCTCACAACATCGCGGGAAGACCGCGGCGCGCGCGCTCCTATGAATGGCCAGCGATGCACGGCTCCGGACGTCGTCGAGGTGTTGGCCGAGTTCGCATTGCCTGAACTTAACGATGCACGTAACGCTCTCGTCGCGGCTGTGCCTCCGTCAGTATACCTGTACAGTAATTAGATGATTGAGTATCCCTTGCCGGCAGCGTGGTGTAGCTCGGTGCGGGCGGTGCGGGCGGTACTGACTCGAGCAGGTTGAGGCGCAGCTCGTCGGGCGGCGGCGGGTTGGCGGCGGCGCGCGCGGCGTGCGCCAGCGCGCAGGCGGGCCCGGGCGGGGGCGCGGCGCCGGCCGCCAGCACCACGCGCGCCACCTCGCCCAGCCCCGCGCCCGCGCCCACCGCGCCCGCGCCCGGCTCCTCCGCGAGGCCCGTGATCTCCATCTCGTCCTGCGGAAACAGGCAAACACATTACAGCATGAGTAACCACTATCCATCAATTTCTATTTTCAGTCATAATATAAAAAAAAAACCTTTTTCTCTCTTCCCACTTTGACCACTAACAAACAGAAAAATCTAGTCATAAAAAAATCCTAATGCCTTTTTTAATCCAATGGGTGTGTTACCTCGTAGAAGAGTCCAGCGCGATGCGCGCGGCGGCGATTGAGGATGGCGCTAAAACCGCAAGTGCAGTGCGAGGGCTCGTCGTCTGGCGCCTGCGACGGCGAGCCCCAGCCCGCGCCCACGCCCGTGCAGCCCGCTAGGTACGTGGCTGCGTCCGCGCCACGGATGTTGCCCACCACCTGCAGAACAGATACCACATTTTTAACCCCATCGTACAAGCAAACGATACAAAACATGAAACAAACTCACTCACAGGTTACGCAAGATAGTGTATATGTCAAAAAAATATGTAATACCTTAGGTCCAGCATTGCAAACGCAGAGGGTGCAGCTATCAAAGTTGTGGTCGCGGAAGACGTTGAGCACGGTGTCGGCTAACAGTACATTGAGCATGAGCGGGCAGGCGGCGCAGGGCGGGGGCGGGGCTACGCGGCGCGCGCTCCTATTGGCGGGAACAGCCACGGCGCGCGCAGGCCCCGCCCCCGTGTTACTGGCTCCGCCCTCGCTGCGCGTGCCAGACCCGGTGTCGGCCGGCCTTCGGGCTCGAGCTTCACGGTTTTCGGCCGGAGGGGACGCAGATCTCTTTACACCTGCTTGAGCACATAATTCGATCGTTTATAATAATTTCATTAAGCAATTCTATCATAAAAGGCCGACTCCAACATAGTTTGGATAAGGCTAGAATTATGATAATATTATAATAAGAGTTTTGTCCCGGATTTATTACGCAATTTTCAAGTAGACATCAGAGTGTGACAGATTATCGCTCACCAGTTCTATTGGTATCGGCGTCGGCGTCGTCCCTCTGCTTGGCCGCGTCCTGGTCCTGCTCGTGCTCCTGGTGGCAGCGCGGCCGGTACACGGCGTGCGGCGGCAGCGTCACCGCCGGCAGCAGCTGGCTCGGCAGCGTCGCCAGCGGCGCGTATTTCGAGGAGCCCACGTATTTAGACACTATCGGTGGCTTGAATACGTAAGACCAGTCCTAAAACACGTATCAGAGATTTATTAAGTTTATAATGTTCTTTAGTTTTGTATTAAAATACTCAGATAATAAAACAAATCAACTTGTATGAATTTTCACAATTTTGTTTTATTATAATGGTCAATTGGTTTGTTAAGTGGATGTCTATAAGTAGTGCGTACCTCGATGGCGGCGTCGGGCGGCGGCGAGCCGGGCTGCGGCGGCGCGGCGTGGCGCAGCGGCGGCGCGTCGTCGGGCAGCGAGAAGCCGGGCGAGGGCTGCGCGTGCGCCTCCATGCTGGGCGGCGTGGGGAACATCTTGCTGAGCTCCTCGGCGCGCGGGCAGCCGCGCGACCCGAAGCGGGACTCCTCCACGGACTTGTTGGAGTCGGGCGGCGTCGACACCTGCAGCTGGGCGCACGGACACGGGTCAGGCATGCATGAACATGAACGGACGGACAGACACACAACTACAAAATGCCAAGACTGGGAATTTGTTTATTTAGTATGTTTTATGAGGATTTAAACATAACGGTTTTATTGAATAGCTTTAAAGACAGTCACAGAATATGACAAAGGCAATTTGAAGTTTATCGTTAAAAAGTAATATTTTTGAAATCAAATGAAAACAGCACAAAAAATCTTGGAATTTAGATATCTAGCTAACTTAATACTAAGAATAATATATAAAGGGGCACACTCACAAGTCTTACCGTCTCATCGCCGCTGGCCGCGTCGTCCGAGTTGTCGAATATCTGCTCCAGGTCTTTGAAGGTCGCGCACAGACCGTCCGAGGTAAATAGGTTCTTGTACTCTTTTGAATCGTCCTATTTGTAAACATTACATTGTTAGACTCGTAAAATATTGAACAGGTTTACGCAAAATTATTATTGATTTGTATTTATTTATGTTTTAATGTTGCTGCTCAACCCTAAAGGTAGTAAATAACCTTGTAAATACATATGGATTGGTCTTTATCATGACTTGAGAAGGTCATTCCAAATACCATGTATTGCATGTAGTTCTAAAAATGATATGGAAGTATATGGTTATGATCAGTGAGGAGTGTGTACGTACAGCGTGGTCGCGCTCGTGCTTGAGCTGCGCCGCGTTGTGGTCGCGCGCCGCGGCCATGCGCGTGTGGTCGTGGCCGGCGTACAGGTCCGCGCCCGCGCCCGCGCCCAGCGCCATCTCCTCGCGGAAGCTGCTCTGCGACGACTTGAAGCGCTTCACCGGGTGCTCCAGCCTACACGATACACACTTATTATTACTCTGTTCAATAAAATCATATAGCTTCTATACAGCCATAAAAACTAATAAATAACTGTCACCAAATATTAAACACAATACAACAAAAGCTTCAATGTTGTTGATGCGCAAATCGGTGGATTATGTAGCGAGTGAAAAGATTCACATCAAATAAATATTATAATGATATGTCCGTGTATAACTCGCAGATTTGATTAAAAAAAAACGTTACAGAAATCCACACCATAAAAAAAGAATTAAAAAATAATGTATTTACATATTTTTTGCACAAAACTATTAAATTGCGATTGCAATTTACTTTACTCGAAATCTTTCTTAAAAAGCAGAATATGTGTCACTCAAACGCGACAAAATGTCGTTTATAAATAATGTAATGTCACAGTAGGTAGTGGAGGCAGTGTAGTTACCATGCGTAGACGGTGGTATAGTCGTAGAGCATGTGCAGCGAGTGCTCGTCCTCCAGCGGGTCCAGGCGCGGCGCGGCGGCGGGCAACACCGGCCGCCGGGACACCTCGCAGCCCAGCGGGGAGTCGCCCTGGGGACATGACGGCTTATTATATTGATACATGTCATATTTACCTCATCTTAACATACTATGGTAGTAGGTTGACGATTTTATATTTTATTCATTCAAAAATCCCAGTTCGATTTTAAAAGTCTGGTGAATGGAAAATAAACAAATTGTAGAAGAAAACCAGGAAAAAATGTTGTCTTAATACCGTTAAAAAAATATGTAGTGTTTAACCCTTTCTAATATACATTTTATCATATAAATAATCAGTATGTAGAAAAGGCTAAATTAAAAAAAAAGGGTAATTGTTCTGTCATGTTGAGTGTGCTGTTTACCTGGGTGTAGGTTTTGGGCGGCGGCAGCGACGGCGGCGCAGGAGTTGGCGGCGCTAGCGGGTCCGGCGTCGGCGCTGGCGTATGCAGCGTGGTGGGGACCACGCCCGCCGTCTATAACGGATATATGGTATTAGAATGCGGCTTTCAGAGCAAGAAGAGAGTGATGTATTTATAAGGAGGTAGGTAATAGCACTTTAAATCAGATTAGCTGTCTATTTTTTTTTGAATATTTAGTGATTGGTGGTTTGACAACCTTTAACCAGTAGTGAGTGAGTGGCACGTACCTGGCTGGGCGTGGGCTGGTGGTGCGGCGAGGCGGGCGGCGCGGAGGGCGGCGCGGAGCCGGGCGCCGGGGGCGAGGCGCCGCCGCAGCTGCCGGGCGAGCACGCGGCGCCGCCCGCGCCCGCGCACAGCGGGCCCGCGCCCGCTCTGCACAACACACACACGTTACTCACGACGCACCAACGGGGGCGGTACGGTACCCACCTAACGTGTACTCAGCCTTCACATGATAACTGCCTTTCAAACTCACTCGGATTACAATAAGGCTACGTTCAGATAACAAGGACTCAACGCGCGTTTTAATAAAGCACACGTCGAATGCTGCACTAGCGCTCGGCTGTTGTCAGAGCACCACAACGCGCGCTTTGTGATCATTGGTTACAGTCTATGTACCCGAGCAGCTGAAGCGCGCGCTTTCGCGAATTGTTGAGTTCATCTAGTCCGTTTCTAAGTCCATCTTCGACGGATGTTGAACTCGAAACTAAAACAGAGCAGCCGCGACGACGCGCGTTTAACACGCACCATGTGAACATTATACAAAATTGAACGCGCGTTGAATCCGCGATCTGAACGTACCAAAAATTTTGTATCTCGCAAATCTATGCAACCCACTTCAAGGTTACCCTAAACATTAAAAACAATGTCAATGAAAACAGTATATCATCTGAAAGCTAAGTAACACCATTCAAATTTCCTTCCCGTTTCCATCAATTATGAATACCCATGGTACCCCGTGAATGATCATCCCATGTACTCGACTCAGACGTGACGGACGAGTTAGAACCTCAGATGAAAGGTAGATGTTATTATATGTACCGCAGTTTAATGCTAATGTGTCACCGCTTGTTATTGTTAAGCTTCATCCACATGAAGAACATGAAACAATGCGTAACTAACAAACGTCGCGGATATTTCTGATAAAAAGCGGATATTATCAATTTGTTTACTTTCCAAATGATAATGAAGCTTAAAATCACAGCACAAATGTGTTCACATAAAGAATGATTCGAAAGTGATTCAATTGTTATGTATTATCAAAACTGAGGTGATTGATAACATACAAGCAGTGACAGTGTT
This sequence comes from Trichoplusia ni, assembly GCF_003590095.1. Lineage (NCBI taxonomy): Eukaryota > Metazoa > Arthropoda > Insecta > Lepidoptera > Noctuidae > Trichoplusia > Trichoplusia ni. The sequence goes on from NC_039480.1 coordinate 908,968, forward strand.
TAGCAGATATAAATGTGTGAAGGGGAACGAAACAACGTCTTAGTACTTAAGAGACGCCGCTCAGATATCTTCTCGATGATATAGGAAGGTGATTCGGTGACAAAACAACATGATATTGTCCCCAACTAGTTGTAACTTCCATAATGATAACAGTTGACAACATTATCAATACAGTTTTATAAACTTAATCTATCCTTATTACATAACTTAATTAGTAGATAAATGTTATTAATGAATTGTAGCTTCCTGTAATTGTTATAAGGTTGTCAAAAGTAATACAACATTTTTATATTAGGCACACATATGATTATCCTATATAAAGGCACAAAACATGCAATTTGTATGAGCATATCAGCATTCTCTAAACATATTCATGCACTATATATATCTACGATATAATAATATAAATGATAACTGGAGGCATCAAAACATGCGTTATTTAAGCAGCATTGCATTATTTGTGACTCGATATCCTGTAGAACATGTTTGTTATGTAGATGTGTTATTGTATATTGCACAGTGTAGTAGAAGTTACAAATTAGGAAAACAGTTGTAACCTTTACAAAGAATACGATTTCGTTGTGTGGAATTAGTGAATTAGATCAAGTATTAAGAACGTGTCTAGTCTGTATCACAGGTAACTTTTGTCGGATAACATTAGAAGTAGGTTTCCCGTGATGCATGTATGGTGTAGCGTGGTGTGGCGTGGTGTAGCGTGGTGGGGTGTGGTACTCACGCGGGGTGGCGGGCGCGGCTGGGCGCGGCGCGCGGCGTGCGGCGGTGGAAGGGCGGCGGGCGGGGCGCGCGGCGCCGCCGCCACCTGCACACACAACGCTACCGTCGGCACGCGCCACGCGACCTACTCCTGCCTAGCGAGGACCCGAGCCCAGTAAGCTTACTCGTGTACATTCCATCCCAACTTCGAATGTTGTGAGGCTCTGTTTTCTTTAGGCCAAACAAACGAAGATACTCTCCCCTTTTTTACATTTACAAAATTTCTTTAGCCCAAAGTAGTAATATAAATCTTTATTTGAACTCAAATTTCCCTATTGAAATGTAAGAGCTACCGCGATTTTCAATGCCATATTCATAATTTAGATTACAACAGTGTCCATATCCTAGCGCCGTTCCGTTTGTTTCATACTCCCGTCTATAAAGCAGCCGAAAATATATTTTGTTTTTAAAATAGTAATAAGCGAAATTTGCAATTTTGTACAACCAATTTTATACAAATTTAATATTTAGCATGCCCACTGAAGACTCGTTTACTAGATCAAGCTAATCACCGTCGTAAATATTCTCTAACTAATCCAAACCACTGTCTTACAAGAGATATCAAAGTGTGACAAGAGTCGCCGCGTGTTTAACGAAGGAATTCGAAGAAATATCGACCTTATTGGGTCCACATAAGGTTTGCTCGGATACACTTAGAATTCCTTCGTCTTAAGCACCAACAAACATAATCATATTATGTTTATTGGTGAAGCTATACCCTCTACAGCTTATAACTACAAAATAATTATATTATTGCTAAATAAAAATAAAATAAAACATTCACATACATAACATCTACCTATCAATCTACACCCTGTTAAATCATTACTAATAGTTTACTACACATATCGTCGCTGCCGTTAAATTGATCCTTATAATCAGTTTTATAAGGTTCAACACTCACGGTGAACGACAAGCCTGCAACTCTCATTCAAATGCAAGATATAGAAAAATATATAAAGAAATATATTCTCTCATACATGTCATACGTAAAATATAGATGCATAACACACAATTCGCACAACTACTGCTATATACTGCTCCTATCTACTTATATATCATATAGTTCACGAAGCATACACCCCTAGGACTTATGTACTTGGGCTTAAAAATGGATTCTTGGTGTTGATGTGTACGTTTTGTCCGAGGAGTGTATGCTTAGTGATATATAAGAATATGTATATACGCGCGATATAATAGCACTACTACGTTACATCTGGAGCGGCACTCACTTTGCGCAGGTACACGGAGTCTTTCTGGTGGGATCTACGAAGTCCTCGCTCTTATCGCCAGCTGTGTCGCCGTAGCATATCTCAGCGGCCTGGAACGTTTGAAAGTTATTTTACTATTGATTTTGAAGACCGGAATATACACTTTTCAAACATTTACGTATAACGTAATTGTCAGAATATTAAGTAATAATACTATCCGTATTTCGAGAACAGTATTAATTTTAATTGAAATTCATTAATTCTTTGTTAATTTAGGAAGCTTTAACTCGGAACTGGTCAAAAAACTGAGAACAGTTCTGTCTCCCATTATCTTCCATGAATATTGCATGCATCTGTCTGTTTGTCGCGTTGACGCGGTTGGTCAGTAGATGGGTGACCATCTTTGTCATAGCGAGTTCCTCCGTGTTTCGGAAGGCACGTTAAATGTTATTGTGGGTCCCGGCTGTAATTCTTACATCTTTGACAGTCGTTACAGGTAGTCAGATGCTTAAAAGTCTGACAACCGGTCTAACCAAGGGGTATCGTGTTGCCCAGGTAACTGGGTTGAGGGGGTCAGATAGGCAGTCGCTCCTTGTAAAACACGATACTTAGCTGAAACCGCTTAAACTGGTAGCCGACCCCAACATAGTGTTGAGAAAAGGCTAGGATGATGATGATTTTTGTGGATCTTCATCGTGAAGGTGGCACGCTTCCTCTGAACCGGAGTGTATGAGTGGCAGAGGTAGTGTATGAATGGTGTTGGTAGGGCGTATGAGTGATGTATGGGTAGTGTGAGTGTGTGGCGGAGTACGTACCCGGTGCGGCGCGGGCGTGGTGAGCGCGGAGAGCGCGCGGTGCGGCAGCGGCGGCGCGGGCGCGGGCAGCGCGCCGCCCTCCATGTGAGTCACCAGCACGTACGGCAGCGGGTAGCGCATACGCGCTCCGCCCATCACCACCTGCAAACACAAACTGGATTAGCACGCGCACGACACAGAAGATCATTCAGTAAGATCAACATAAAGGTTAGGATTTTACCTCGACAGCCCCACAGCCTTGTTCCAGTGGGTAAAGCTGTCGCCAGGCGTCCAGCAGGCGCGCGGTAGCGGCGTCCGAGTCGCTCCACTCCCGACCAGTCAGTGTACCCTCCAGCCCGAACGGCGCCAAGATTACTGCACAACAAGATGATTATGAGTTATATAAACCATCTTTTAAAAATCCCTTTTCTCTTTCCCCCAAATTTGGCAGTCTATACTCTCTCTTCATGAAAACATTATTTAAAGGCTTACTCTGCAACATGTTAAGAACACAATAACATCATCTGACAAAAAACAGCTTCCAAGAAACCAGGTTGCAAAGTCAATTTATTGGGGTTTTACCCCTGACCAAAATTTTGCATACGGTCAACAAGTTTGTCTATGTTACCTTTGGCGTCGGCCTGGTTGTCGGGCGCGTTGACCTTGGCGAGACGCTTGGCGGTGAGCGTCCTGACGGGCGGGTGTTGCCGCACGTCCACGGACGCGCACACCGTGCTCTCGCCATGCAGGAAGAACGCGAACGAAAACGAAAGGTGCCATGGACTGGAAACAATTATACATGTATTACATATTATTAAAATTGTCATTTCTGAAGAGCTTCTTTGCTTCTTCTTTTACAAAAATAATATGAATATTAAATAAATACTTTTTGGCAACAATTACTGTGGTCGATATTTATGTACTAGACAGTATAAACTTTAAAATGGCATTATAACACAAGTAAGGTAAAACGTAAGGTCGGTGCAAGGCGGCGCCCCTGTGTACCGCACGGAGCGGTCGCGTCTAGCGCCGATTTATAAACTCGATAATACCGTATCTCGCGGTGACAGCAGCTTCAAATCAAATTCCAATCGAAACTGTTCTAGAAAGACCTGGGTATGTATTAGAGAACTTGAGTCGCCGGTTAATGCTTATGTTTAGTATTAGTGTCATATTACAATTAAGTTTTAGGAAACGAAAATTCAACGCGTGAAGTTTCTTTAAATAATTACCATATTTGAAAAAAAATAACAAGAAAGGACATACTGTGGACTCTTAAATTACATGACATGAACGAACTTAATATGGGTTGATTTATTCTTACTTATTAACAATTAAGAATTAGGCCTTAGTTTAAATGTTAGATAGAGAACGATGTTACGCTTTAGTGTCTTATGAAGCACAACACAGAGATCTTCTTGTTAATATAGGAAGCGGTTCCGTGTTACCACAGATCATTTGAAAACAATCCACAGAGAATTGCCTCAAATTTAACTTCCATACACTCTCATCTTGAAAAACATAATCATTTCTAAGTGCGAGTCTATTTATTGTACATGTACGCAGTTTCGTGGACTTTAGAAATTGGGTAAATGGGAGTAAATTGAGAAACATGGGTGAAGCACTCAACTATTCATTAGTTCGTATTAGCGTACTACGAAACACAGGTTCTATTCTACAGAAACGACGGCAAAATGAATACTTTCCTGTTACGATACCAGAATACCAAAAGAAGTCCTTACTAAGTATTGTTCCTCAATCATCACACAATTACAATCTAGTAGATACAATCATCTAGTAATTAGCTAACATGTAACACTCGCACGCAAAAGACAAGCGTGTCATATCGTAACTTCTTTGACTTTCACTATCGGAGGCGGGTGCGGAGTGAAATGAATTCTTATCGCTATAACAATAAGATCGGATGTGCATCGTACCTCTTGCCGACGTCTTCTTCGTCGCCGTCGTAAGGCTGGACGAACCATTTGCCGAGCCTCACGAAGTCCCGCGACAGAAGACATCTGAAATGAAATGAAAAAGTATTTATTATTGCGTCGTAAGTATATACTACGTCTGTAAATATCTGCTTTGTAATCAACAAGATATCTGCTGAGGCGTTGGATAGATATTACATACGTTGTCATGAATTAGCAATTCAACATGATGAGTCACAGAAAAAAATCTTTTATCCAGATATACAAAGATATTATTTCTCCAGTGTAGGCTTGCGTCAAAATTAAAAGGAAAAGATAAAGACTTTGCCTATGCTACTTACTTTCGGAAATTAAGATTGCTAAGCGATATGTAAGAAATATAAATGAATGAAATCTTCGAATGTGTAATATCACAGAAAGCAGAAACGAGATAGATAAGTCAGTAAAAACATATTATTACGAATGTAATACGTAAAATATACGAGAGATGTCAACGTAAAATCACCAGATACGTTTTTGTCATTCGATATATGTAAAGCTAGTTAAAGAAGCCATGAAATAAGGAATCTCGCGTTCAGTTAACGACGGGTGATAATATTGAGGAGTAAGAGCCTACATAAGCTATACAATTTCACAGCTCAGCAAGTTGGAACACGAGATCTGGTAACATTCGCCAGTTTACGAGTGTATCACGTTTATTTTATTGGCGTGCCGTTTGAACGATAAAATACTGTGAGGCGCCGCGCCATGCAACACTGTGCTGCAGAGCGTTTGACTGTGGCGCTCTGTATTGTGATGCACTTGTGTGATGTAAAGAGTTCATCCATCACTTTCTTCTGAGAGGAGTCATGAAATGAACGTTAATTAAAGATTTATACAATATCAGAGCAATAAGTAAAGCTTAAATTGTGCGTAACTTTTTATGGTAAAGTACCCCGTACTGTTAGCGAAAGCGTAACAGCCGTTATGTCGAAAATAGAAATGCGATTTGGACAATCATCGGTACTTTCCCCGGGCATTACGCATAAAAACATGTAAATTGTGTGCATTTCCATAGAACATTGTATGGTATTTCCAAACTGCAACGTTCGGCGTACACATCAAGACGATGTATCGGCGGGCGTGTCGTAACCGCTCGGCTATCGATTATATTACCATAGCGAATATTATTGTGTCACCGGCGAGCGCAGTGCCACCGACGCGTCCAACTAAACAATCATTTACACTAGTTGTTGACTTGCAATTATGGAATGTGAATCATATACAAAGTGACGAATGGTACGGTGATGCATACGACTTGCGCTTGTCCATTATTTGCTGGTAATAAATCATTTAAAGCATAAAATAATACTCATTTGTATTTTAACTTTTAAACATTATGGCATCTAATACATACAGCGTGAACAGATATAAAATAATCTCTAACCAATTTCATATTTTCTTTATTAATAAGGTCTCGTATTTCACAAGTATAGTTGAGACCAAGCTTACATAACTACCGAAATTCAAGTCAATACGAAATTTAGAAATCGATCAAATACAGTGTCGTAATATTTTTACATTAACATTAGTAATACGGTTGATTTTGTCACATTAGGCGAACGTGACAACGCTAATACTAGTAAGAAACGTTTGGTATTTTAATAAATCACAAATACTTTTAGTAGAGCAATGAGTCAGCGTAAAAATGCATGCACAAATATTGTATTGGTTAGTCGATAGTTTATTTCGAGCGATGCCCCTGTCTATCTTTAAACGTACGCACTCCGCGACTGTATCTGATACAGTTGTAAACAAAACTCTATCGAGTCACGGACACTTTTGTCTTTTTTCTCGGTGTTTTTTCAGCTATTTATGAATTATTTTGTTTAATAAAACTTATTCACGTTACATGTAAAATCCACGTAGTACGATGTAGTACTTTAAAGTTATGCCAATCGGTCATCATTAAAGATAATACAAGATTCAAATGATGTTGCAAAACTAGATTTTACAAGTAGGCACAAATGGGTTGACCGCTCACTCATGCGCAGCGAAGTCGACGTCGTCGTTTATGCGGCGAAGCAGTCAGCAGTGCAAACTGCCTTCGTAACGGGAGAGATTTAGCAGCGCACACGCAGGTGGCCGCGCTACACACGCCGCAAGAATGCGTTCGCTACGCTTTGAATATGTATCAAACAGGTGCGAATTTATTCTTTACAGCACCCGTCCTTATCTTGTAATGAGGACTGTTAAGTATTCAAATTACGTTAGCGTTCTTCATTGGCTTCGAGAGGCTATCAAAGAAAAGTTTATTTAGGCATAACGTTTTAAATAAAGCTTAATGTTACAGTAAAAACATAAAAGCCATATAACAATTCACGTAACTGCTAACGACAAGGTAGGTTATAATTTTAAAATGAAACAAGTTATATTCGAAGTTTGTTTTGCATCATTACAAGCATTTGCATTAAGAAATTCAATGTCAACCGTTTAGCATAACTGAGGTCTTTGAACCAGTTCCTTAGACGTTGGGCCTGCGAATAATGTTGTAATTTACGAGTCTTTAAAACTGCACGTGAACATTGAATAAGTTTTGGGTACATTTATCGTGGGAGTGATGGGAATTTGAAAGGACTTGTTGTTCTATCAAGCTCATTCATTTGAAAGCTTTCGTGGAGCCGCTCGAGTGCTTTGCAATTTAACATTTTACTCACGTAGTTTAACGGGATAATCGGTAAGGATTTCTTAGAATATTCCTACTTGCCTAAGTTTAAGACCGTTAGTTACACCAAAGAATAAAGGTTTATCTATTTTTCTTGTTTAACAATGATCTGTTAGCCGAAAGTCACTTGTAAAATGTACGCGAAAGAGGCTCACCGAAAATAAATTCATTAAGCTCAGTTTTAAGTCTATAAAAGTTAATTTAAAACACGAGTAGGTGCATTTAAACAATAGCGACGACTGTAAAACGGACATAAAAACTTTAACTCAATCGGGCCCGCATCGCGGCGAGTCTAATGCAAAACGCTGGCGCATTTAATTGCACACTAAGCTTACTAGTGCTTAAACATTATTATTCTCGGAAAGACAATTTTGCTATAACGTACGTGATAATTGAATTATATAAGAAGTTATTGGTCATTAATGACCATCTTACTTAAAGAGACCAACGACTTTATGACCTGTTTATAAATCTGTTGAAGAAGAATACCACGACTAATTATTTTATTGCTGTTCAATCGAAATGTTAACGAAAACACGCTGTCTAAAACGCACGATAAACGCTATCATAATGGCATTTAGAGCTCTCATCGTAAAACAACGAAAGTTACGTTTTATAAAACTGGTATCGTTGCACGGTTGCCACCTCAAAGTAATTGTGTGGCAGAAGCTGAGTGCGTATGTGTGTATTGTGTTGTCGCAGTGTCGAGATCGCATCCCTGGTTCACCGCGACGCATTGTTTCTTTGACGCGCCGCCAGCCGCCACTGGGGGTCAACGACTCGTCTGGATTTCGTTCATACGCCGAGATTCCGTCGCTCACTGCTCCCGACTCGCGTGATGGCGATGCATGCGCCACTTACGTCATATGTGGTGTTACATACTGTGCAGTGGTTCGTTATAAAACCAACTATAGACTATCCAACGAAAAGCAAAAAAATATTGTATTGCAAGAACATTGCAGATATTATAATAAATCTTCGGGCGCGTTTAAGACAGTCCGTTTCATTATCAGAGAAACCATGTTATTTTGATAAGGGTGAACAGGGAGTTAAAAGATTCTTGCCATCTAGTGCAAAGTAAGTTGATAAAGTAAGACTAGGGAATTGTAAAATAACTTGCTGATTATGGAAGAATAAAGAGTGCCTTGTCTGAATGTGGAATTAATATGTTCACATTTTAATATTAGTCAGTATTTAATAATGATAAGAAAATGGATCAGACGCAAACAGTAGTATATCTTATTAGTTTTATATTTGTGGTTCAACTAATAAAAGCAAATTACACGCACATTTAAATGTTTTGAGATTCCTATCATCGTAACGGCCGTAATTTGAAATTAGTAAGCAATCTTAAAGGATCGAGCCTCCAATGAATGCGCGGCAAAAAACGTCATTAGAACGCCCCGTGAGATACGCCGACCTTCGCATCGTACGACTTACGAGCGGTGGCGATGCGCTCGCGCACCAGGTGATACATTCGGCGCGCAAATTGCAACTGAGTAAACGACCGGCAATTACTTCTTCTCATTAGTATTAATTAAGTAACTACGAATGTCATAGAGATTCTGACTAGCCAAACAAAATTATTATTGTTTGAAATACTCAGACATTCATCGTAGCTCGACAACTACATTTTCAAACTAAGATATAGTATCGATAAATTAATTTGTTTTACCTCGAACTTGCATAATGTTTATCGTATCGATATAAAGACGCATAGAACAATGGGTTTTAGATTTGTATCACGATATACTGATACATTTATAGAATGATATTGATAGTCTCGTGTTGTTTATCAATATTTATCGTATTTATATAAGTATTGACATATGCTTTTATAAATTAACTTGAACCTATCGAAATTAAGGATCAAACCTTTCTCTATAAAAATAAGGCGTTAATGTAAGAAAGGACCGAGAATTGTTCCTTGTAGCACACACCTACAGCAGGATGCCCCTCGGTTAGTCGTTGTACGCAATATTGTATCGTCAACACAAGCAGCATTCACAGTGCGGTCAATAGGAATGATTTCATAATAAATCTCAAGCAATTAGCTCGCGAGTTGCATTGAAATAAAGTGCGCGTTACAACGTTCTGTATGGAGTGCCAATTGTCTACACCAACGACAGATTACGTTTACATAATTTACATATTATTTAAGATGTGCCATATATAACCACGGTTCAAGAAGTTGTTGATATTTTGACATTATATAAAGACTACTTCATGCACACGAAATTATCTTACAGAAGTATCTAAGATCTTTTCCTTCGTACACATAATGAATACAATCGTTTTACCTTTCAATTAGATTATGAAGAGCTTTGAACAGTAGCGACCGACATTCGTACGACAGTCCACTTTCCCACGATCCTTGGTCGCCTTCTGAAAAGAAATAAAAAGTTTGTTAGTTTTTTTTTGTCAGATTCTACTTTAAGTAAAAAGGATTTAATCAGTTCAATATATTTTAGCCTTGACCTCGCTATTGTAACTGTTATCCTTGCCATTGGCCCAGTAATACGTCTAGTTATCGCTTGTTGTATTACTTTCATAACCTAGATGCATTTTCATCAATTTAATCCCTAAATAATATTAATTGTCTATTTATGTTCTAAGAAAATTAACATTCAAGGTCGAAATGACAATGAAAATGTCCACAATAGCGGAACGTTGAGCTGAGAAGCGATAAAATCGGGTTGTTGCAATGTGCTAAGTAAAGCTAGAAATAGCTGTTGTTGCATTCGCAATCGGAAGATAAACTCGGCCTATCACCGACGTTAGATGCGAAAACAAAACGGCGCGCGCGACGTTGCCGCTCCGCCGCAATAGCGCTATCCCTGTCTAGCTAGGAGGCGGGGCGGGGGCGACCCATGTGACGTCATGTGGTCGCTCGGCGCACGTGCTTGTGTTTGTAGCGCGCGCCGCACACGACACACATGCGAGCGTTGCTTAGCGCCCGCCTATTGAGTTGACATTGAATTTAATGCTCCAAATATGAAAACCCCTAAAACTGCCCCAAAAAGAATTTGAATCAGCTGTTTTTAGATTTAATGAACATGTAACATTTGTTAATGGAAATAAAAGTAAACTAAGAAAGTAATGAGTTATTACAGCAGGTTATCGTTCACGCGCTCGGCAGTTACTCCGTGCAGCGATAAACTGATAGTAGGTGTATACAAGCAAGAATTTTTCAGTTGTGTTTTTCGGCGTTGCTGGCGTCTTACTGGAGCGTTTCCAAGCGCTCAGCCTTGACATTCGTGCTCCAGGTGTTCGCTTACCATCGCGTCTGTCTGAATTTTACTAGTTTGTCTACGATTAGATCATTACTTTGCATATCAGATAATACTGTTTAGTAGCAAAATAAATACAATAACTAAAAAAAGTAAAATTATAATATTTATGAAGTAATTAGGATGGCAGAGTGTAAGATAATTTGAAGTATAGTACAGCTCAAAATGGCTGCAGGTAAGCTTAAGATGGAATAGGAAACGGTTTGAGATGGAGAGTTATCTTCAGATAGTTTTAATTTATTAGGATCAGCGGAATGATTGACCTTCTCATGTTTACTAGCTACTACGTTTGACGTTTATAAATATTTTCCGCCCGTTAAAGCAAGGGAACTTGCTTCCAAGTCCATTACTTTTAATTATGTGAATAATTAATTTAAAGACCTTGTTAGTAACACGCTTAGCTCATAGATTCTGATAAGTAGTGTGATTGGTCAAGTACCGCTAGTGTGTATGTTGATGCTACTCGTAGAGGAACTGCAATTATTATTGAGCCGGTCGGTTCGGCACCATCGACTCCAGCTCCCAAGGCCGTTAACGCAACAAACGGTACGTTTACTGTACGAATACCGATATATTCGAATACCGGAGCGAGTCACGACTCGGTCCGCTCCATGGTACCATCGCGATTAGAGTCCACTGAGGATTTCAGCATCGATCGATGGAATTCAATCCATTCGCTTTCTCCATTTTATAATTTCAATAACCTAAAATATGTGATGACCACTTCATGCCTAATTATTTTGGCTAAGGAAGTGATGTTGTTGAGGACATAAGATGCGGCTTCCTGGCTTTATATAATGTGATAAGACTCTAAAATCTTTTCAAATTATAGAAATAAGCATTATGCAATAGAAAAAAAGTGTGAAGTTTCATCACTTTGAACTTTTCGGTAACATGTTGTGTTTGAGCGCGGTCCAGTGTTTGTTTGTTGAACGTATTTACGTTAGAGGTTCGTTGGTGTTGCTATGCGACTATGCGAGTGCACTTGTTTGGAGTGCAATAATAAAGATAGTTTAAGGTTCAAGGTCGCATATTTTGTCGCGGTGTAACGGCGGTGGTTGGCACTACCTTGCGCCGGGATCGATAGCGAGCAGACGACGCGCGCCGCCGCGCTACCCGCCTACTCGCCAATATGAACGCAGTAATCGCCATACGATTATCACTATTGTTGCCTAAGTACTGTTTGTTTGCTGCCGCGTTGATGTTAATGCCGGCGATAACAAACTGATAACAGACGACGAGACTAGCTTTGAATGCCAACTGATAATTTTATAGAAACTTGTCTACTGGTAGAGTTATATTGTAAATGCTTAGGATTAGAAAACTTTTGTGTGAGATGCTATAATAAGCTATAATAGAGCATGTCGCATCGAAGCCTCGTAGTCAATACAGACAGACTCTAACGATTGGCTTGTTACTGTTAGACAGCGGAGCGGGAAGATTTATCTGCGGCGGTGACAGCGCAACAACATTATCGTTAGGCACGTGGGCCGCTGCCGGAGTGGACTGCGCTCGTAGCGTCTCTCTCGCACCGCGCTGTTAGGAACAATCTCCGAGGCTCCGCAGCCGCCGTGTTCTACTTACAACACACTTCGCAACATCACCGACTACTCAGATTTTGCGCTACAGCTTCTTTCGTATAATTAAGTAGGTACCTGGTAGAACGGAAAACTTCAACTATAGAAACAGAAGCAACTGCTATTGATATTTTTATCGGAAAGAAATCGATAACAATTCGTAGAAGATAATAAGGTAAACAGTTTAAGACCTTGGCTACTATGTTTAAGTGCACATTCGCAGGCAGCATGTACGATTGGTTTGTAAAGCGTGTTCGTGCATTAAACTATGGAATGGGTACTTTGCAAGACTATTTATTAGTCGTTAGCTTGGACAGGTGTAGATACTTCAACTGAATTTCTTGATGTGTTTATTATTGTTTAGTGTTGGCAATTAAACAAGCTCCATAAGCAGTATAATTACAAAATATAAGAATGATCTTGAAAGGTCATCTATAGACCAAACTATTTATACCGCAATTAACATGTATCAACAATCGAGGTAATCGTTCAATAAAACTATGATTTATGTCATGAATGAAAACAGGACGAAGTGAGAAAAAAGTAGGTTCAAAATACTGCAGCGGCTGCCGGCGAAAAATAGTAAACAATCAGTGACAGCTACATAGAGAGCGGGCGCGGGGCGGTGCGACATGGCAACGTCGCGTTCAAATCCGCGCGCTTTGTTTACAACCACCGGCGGGCGAGGTTAACCGCTGCGGTAACATTCGCCGCGGCCCGCGATACGCCGCGAGCATGGGAGCCGCGCCGCCACACCACGCACTCGCCGCCGCCGGTGTCTGGATATGTTCGACTAACAACGCCGGGGAACCGGTTATTACACCATCTAATCGAAGGATATCTGCCCGAGTTTCACTAGAGGAACAATCGAAAAAGATTTCAGAAGTCTTGATAAAAGGGCGGGCGGTAGTCATATTGAATAGGCGGATACGGGCATTTAACCCGGTTCGGCGCCGCTTGATAATGTAATTCAAGATCGTATCGAGCGCGTGGAAATCTGTCAATTCGCGCGCGCCCTCTGCGGCAGCGGGTTGGGCTCCGTCCCTCTTGTGCAGTGCTATGTTGTCGTCTCTATCGCACACGCCCACGTGCGCGAGTGACGTCACACGCGCGTCGCCCTGCCTACGTCACGGACCGCCCGCAACCCAACGCCGCAGGAGCCCTATACTACCTAATCCAAAGCGCTAACACTCTTAAATATTGTTTCGCTGTCTTCGTTTAGTAATATTTACGATTCATTTATTACACTTTTAACACTGGAAAAAGTATGGAAGCTCTGCTACCTACTTTTTTAAATCGCTGTATTAATCATTACATGGAACAGAGAAATAGATACTAGGTACTTCTAGATTTCAAAAGTCCTGAAAGCAATACAGATATCCGTTTCAAGATGGTGTCAGCGGAGTTGTCGTCAGTCGTTACGTACAAGCAAACGGGGCGGATCTCGGCATCTGCGCGAGCCTCGGCCTCGAGACACGCAGCTGCACGACCCACCCTCGAGCTTTTGTTTCTACTCGACACACCACTTGATGGCTAATGGTTATGTCAGGACCGAGTAACGATGCGACTGAGATGTGGGGAGGATTGTGACTTGACAGACGCCAAATAGGATTGTTACAAAAACACATGAAAGCAGAAAAATCTCCTGTTTGAAAATATTGCTGTTAAGTAGAGAATATTGAGGCAAATATGATATTAAATGAATGATGATTCCTATCTTAGTATGACATACGGATTCATGAGAAATACCTGAAGAGTTAATGCTTATTAACGAGCTATGAATTTGGTTGGGATTACACAAAATAACACGGCCCATATTAAGCTAGGTCTATATTAATTCTAGTTCAATTTTACTTTATGTTTAATAACATATCCCACCAAAGTACTATACAATATGTAAACTTACCCAAGAAAATACTACTCAAAAATATTTCTAAATGTTATGGTGAAATCTGAGAAACAGGCATGTAGTAAACTTTCGTATTTGCAAGCAAAGAGCTTGAATACAATAAAATAAAAGGCATTGAGTGTTTTGTAACAATCGTATAAAATCACGAATACATCAGTGGCGTTTGTCGCAATCTATAATGGACACCGCGCTATACTGTTATGGTGTCAGACATGACTTAAGTGAGACGAATCGATAATAACGGTACGGAGTGAAGGCGGGTACACTTAGACATTGGCCCTGTTTGTGTTTGAAATTGGAAAATAATAAAGCGACCGATAGAGCCACTGATCGATACGCGGCTAGCGGGCGGTGCGCACGCGCATCAATAAATAGCCCGATCCGGTGTGCGCCCATCGATACACGTCACGAGCATTTTATTAATAAAACGCCGAACAACGCGCGGACGCATCGAACGTTCAACAACCCCGCGCCACCGGCTTCTTACGCGCACTCTTTACATAGTTACATCACATACAACCATCTGACCTGGTCCACATTCACTATTGTATTTGCTCGCGCCTAAATCACGCTATTATACATCCAACACGCCATCACTTTGAATTTACTTTTCTAACACATCCCGAGACGACTGCAAGGAAATCATAAGTCGACACAACCTTCCATTTGGTGGGACAGTAACACCGTTACGTTATAAACTATGACAACGCGTCAAACGGCAAGGAAGCTGCGTTTCCCACGGCCTCGAAGTAAGCCCACGCAGATTGCAAAACTTACATACATCGACAACATTGTTATGAGTTGGCACTGTTTGATTCGTAGCGAAGACTCAATGGACAGGACTTTACGGGTAACGGTGGCTGTTATGATGAAATTGTAACGGTAAGGAACAACGGATTGTCGGATTGCTTGTATAATGTATGTTGAATGAGTATTACACAGTATAATGATGTCACACAACTAACAATCCGAAAGTATTGTACCACATTATATTAGTATATTTCATAAAATTATACCACACGTCTGCGTCTATCCAGTGCAAACTGTATTACAGTTAGAAAGTTTGGGCGAGTGTCGTCTGCGCGTGCGTTTCACTGCTCGAGCACTCGAGTCAATTCTCACAATAACCGCGATGGCAGTCGTGCGCATTCAACCCACGCGACCCTAAGTACTAATTAATAAACGTAACGGGTTGTTTCCACACTTTTAATTCAGATGGTCAAGCGGAACAATATGGTAATTTTAGGGCGAAAGCGTAACGTAACGTTTTGCTGTGCTTAGTTTGCCCAGCCTTTTGAGAAACAAAACATGTAATGTTTACAAGTATTATAGTGATTTAAAGTACGCACCGGCGAGCGGAAGAAACCGGCCTTATCTCAACACATCACAAAGAGATCAGCCAAGATTAGATAATGTTTGTATTAGATAACACTTCAAGTGTAGCACAATTTATCGTAAAACCTGTACATAGTTAATAAATTATAATATAGTGCAAGCCGAAAAAATAAAGTTCTTAGAATAGTTTACAGACGGGCAACGTTTAGGGATGTAAAATTTAAGGATTTCGTGTCAAAAATCTGTAATCGTCAGAAAACATTTCAAGGGAACGTTAAAAGCCCTGGAGTGCATAGAAAATCATGTAATCATGACAAAACGATATACAGCAAACGCTTTAATTCGGCAGCAGAATAGATTAAAATCAACCATGAACATTATAATCTAGATGAAATACCCTACCAAGTTAAAGATTCCTAAGTAGGACCCTTATTTGTGGAGGGCGTATCACGGGCATCGAACGGACACACTAAGGGTCAACGACTGCGCCCCGGTCGCTACCACTCGAGGTGAAATAATTCATCTAGCCCATTCGACACGGCGCGGGGCAGCATCGGAACACGACCTGATATGGTGACCGTCACAAACCGACATCATTTCATGCATTCCAACTATATCAGTTGGAATCGATCATGGATAATAAATCTAGAATAAAGCAAAAAAACTTTAACATTAAACTCTATATTTGGTTTCGCGGTGATGTTACCCTCAATATCTGATACATATTTTCGATCTTAAAATGTAACATTAGTTTATTGTATTGTTCCTGTGCCTATATTCTTAAAATAGGTGAATAATGATAAAAAGAAAAAACCTGTTTAAGCACGTCGGTTGAAATTTAAAACAGTAGAGTTCAGTGACAGGCCGGCAACATGTGAACGGCCATCAACAAGCCCATTGTCAGGAATTTGGGCGGCGAGCCGGCGTAAGCGCACGTAGGTTTATTGCCAGCCAATAATAGTAGGCTTCGGGAATTGGCTGCTATTAAAATAAGCTCTTGTGTTTAGAAAGGACAATTGACGTAAGGAAGCAAAAATTGTTAAGTACGAATGCAAGAGAGGTTCCAAACCAGCTCTCGAGTAGTCCTTGAACATCTGTCTACATAACGCGTTACCCACGAACAAGGGACATGTGCAGCAAGGATCAGGTGTCGCGCCGCACTGACCGTGGGCAAACCCGGCCAGACGGGTTGCCGAGCCAGTCGCCTCACCGGGCCACAGACATGAGAAAGTAAAAACTCAAATATTTTCGATACTTCAAATGATACCGATTATGTGTGTAAAAAGTATACGCCAATTATGAAGGATTTAAAGATTGCGATCGGAGACTTCGACAGGGATCGACGAAAAACAGAAAAGGACGGCAACGATAAGACACTTAGAATTAAAGTGAACAATGTTGCATGAACAAAAAGATCTAGAGTAGAGCTCGTTACGGATAACGAGTCGTCCTCCGAGGCGAAGGCGAAAAGAAACGATTTAATTGCGTCCACAATTAGCCTACAAAACAACCTGTTGCGTTCGCATTACTGAAGCGTTTAAATGAGAAACAAGTGCTGATTTATTCTGACAACTAAATACCATTTATATAGATTCTAACGTTGCATAACTCGAGATATTGTATATTATATTGACATTAATCAAATGTGAGTGTGAGAAATGCTTTGTGTTTATTCCGGGTAGTTTAAGTATGAAAGTTATCGCCGATCCGTGTACTTTGCGCTGGATTAAGACATAGCATGTGCCCCCGGGGAGCACAAGTCCTGGCAGGCTCTCGTTTCACTCCGTGCCAGTCTAGATATATTCGGGCTTGGTAGCGATCTTGAGGTATCATGAAGACATGGTACATATCTAATTTTTAATACATATTAATGTTAAGGGTAAGGCTAAGTATTTGAATGGTCAATATGAAAAACTGAATTTTATTATTGACTTAAACTTAAATCCAAACTACGCAAAGGACAACATGAAAGAAAGTTTCGAAGTATAACACTAAAAGTGGAGTTCGTATTGGCCCACTCAATGAACTTGGGAAATTTTACTAGATGTTGGCGCAAAGCCAAGAAAACATTATGGTTACGGGCCCAGATGGCAGATGGCGCGTGTGATCGCCTGTGCGACAATTCTGCTAAAGGATATGTAATCATTGATATATCGGTTATTATAAGGCTGTCTTCGTCATTATTTTGAATGAGTCGACGCCGGCTGTTAGTTCAGCGTGTTTGTTTGAAAGATATCGTACAGCGGTGATTGGCTGCAGGGTCGAGGTCGTGCTGGTCTTCAGTTATTTTTGGGTGCCCTAAATATTTCGTTGACAAATGTGAAAATATAAAGATATTGGTGTGATATTTGTAAGCTCGTTTTGGTTTACATTAAGCCGGTAGGTCCAGCTCCCGCGATTATTTTCAATTCATGTAATTAAGGAAAATAATTTGGATTTTTCATGAAACTTTTGTTTTCAAAACCTTTTAAAATCTAAGATTTGTCGTAATTCTTAGATGAATATCAATAACCGTGTGGCTGCGGGGTTGTACACAAATCGGTGTGTTGTGTGCGGGGGTGGTATCGATCAGCGTGCGGCCGGCGCGCCAGCGGCCCGAGTAGGGCGGGAAGCGCGCGCCGGTACGTGCGACGTGCACTTATCGCCGTCTTCACACCTAATTTATCGCGTGTCGCCATCGACGCGCTGTTTGTATACACTGTTATGAATGCTCCGACATACGGTTACGAAAATGCGTTATTACAGTTTTTATCGCAACGGTTTGTTCGATTTCAGTCTTTAGAAGAAACTTTTTAGAATTTAGACCTTTCATTTTCAAGTAATTTATCTTTTTCACTTTTTTAAAATGGTGAAACACAGTTGCATAATATTATCGCAATAAAGGTTCATATTATCTGAAATTCTTAATATCTGGAATACAACGAAGCTTAAGGGTACTGAAGGACTACCATGAGTTAATAACTTAATACCTTAAAAGGTTGTGTAGCGTCAGTTTCTGTGACCAATATTAAAATGACAATGCGGCACGCGGCGAGTACACGAGTAATATTTTCATACAAGTGCGTGTTTTCATACAACTATTTGTGTAGCCACGGCTCTGTGAAGGTCGTTGAACACGTGGTCGACACGGAAATTAGACCGGGTGACTAGGGGTGTGCGGCCGGTGGGGGTTACATTCGGCCAATAGGCGGTCAGCGGGCGCGATCAATAGCAGCAGCCGCGCCCGCGTCTGCAACCGTACCCGCGTCCGCCTGTACCATGCAGTCGACCGATTACCGCCCGCCTCCGACCTTTGTATTGTTCAAGTGCTTCCGAACTAAGAGACGGTAAACGAACCAAATGCAGTTGTGTGTTGCCAAGGAAGGCCTTTAGACTGTTCCCGCAAATCCATTTGGGATAACGTTTGTAACTTAGTTCTGAAACTTTTTGTAATTTTCGAAATTATTTATTGATTTCATTAACGAAATATATTTGTTAGCTGAATGATGACTTAAGCTACCTCTAAAAAAAACAAAAAGGTTAGATCCAAGACTGTACCCTTCAAACAAATACAAGCGAACATGTACATTTTCGAATTACAAGCGCCGAAACAGGGCGCAAAACCGACAGTCTGGAGAAGTCATTATCGTGCAAATGGCGATATTCTCGTTCGAATAAATGTTCGAGATACAAAAGCGTGTCGGTATGATCAGGGCGGGCGATAAAGTGTCTAGTATATGGCTGGTGTATTAATAATTAAGGCGAGGGCGGGCCGCAAGGGGGTGCACCTTGACACCCCTTGAACTCGACCGTCGCCCACCGCCCGCTATTTGCATGCGCCTGCCTGCCAGGTGTTGAGATATACCAGTAATTGGACGGTCAATTTGATTTCATAGAGTTGACTTCCACAAATAGGGTTGAGGTTTTGTGTTTTGATGGGATGGGTTAACGTGTTAAGATTTACAGTTTAAATGATGTAGAGTTTACGTTTAATTTAGTACTGTTTACAAATTAGGCAGGTATTGAAGTAATTTTAAATTATTCTAGTATATTTCGTTTTAATATCGTTACCAAATCATGAGATTGAAGAATTTTAATCGAGAATACAAAATTGGAGAACTGGATTATTTTTAGAATAATCTTAAAATTGTATGTTAAATCGATTTGTTTTTGAGTAAATAAGTAAATGTAGAACTACTATGACCTTTATTAATTTAATTAGCTGCGCGATAAAGCTGTTCCATCTGAGTCGCGAGCACGCCCACACGGGGTGGGTAACGTGACATTTCTAACCCCCGAGCTAGCGCGCCGCCCTTTACCCCTCAACCCACGTGCCTCGCCCAAACAATGTACCAAGTAGCCTTCGGGCGTCTTCGGAAGCTAGTAATTTTCATAGTAAACATGAGATATATGTATTATTGTAGTGGTATTTTCATGTCCCCTTTTGATGTGTAAATTTACGATCCCATTTATGTATATTTCGGTATACGTTGAAGAACAAACGAATCCATGAAAATACCACCCTGAACTTTATTTTTTTTAATCCTTTCGTGTATTGCCGCAGAAGCCGAGCCAAAAAATAAAAAAGAACCAGTAGGGTAGTAAAAAAACAAAATCCGCGCTTCGTCGGCTGGCAGAGTTCCGCGTCCGCAAATCGTGCCCCCTGCAACCCCCAGCCTGCAGCGCAGCGCGGGGTTGGCCTAAACAGATTATCCGCTGTTGCGTCCGCCGGCGGGTCAGGCCGTTAATCTCCGCGCAAATAGGCTCACGTACGACCGTGGAACTGTGGTACCCGCTAAAATTATAACCGCCGCCGGACGGTTAAATATTAAATGGAGATCACAACGACTGATATGCAACCGAGACGTGTTAATCTCTGTTTTTATAAGGGTTTAGGGCATGTTGTGGTTGTGAGTAGGTACTTTTCGTTAATTGAGCTATCAGCGTACTCTAATTTCAAGACAGTATACTTAATTAATAAATGCTTGATTGTACTAAGTCCCTAGTAAATAGATATTGTAAGAGGGATTGCTACATGACAAAATTAATATACTAGAACCCCGGAAGCAACAAATCAATTTCTAAAAGTACTACAGAAACAATAATCGCTGGTTATAGGTAGAACGGTCAGATTCAACGAATAAGTCGGACTTCAAGTTCACAGCGATTGTGTTAAACAATTAATTGTGAAGTTAAGCGTATTTTGCTGGCCGGTACGTACGGGAAATTGCCATACGTCCGGCTATTTCCGTCCGTCCGCAGTCGTCGCTTACGACTCAGCGACAGCGACCTTCGTGTGCAGCGCCACCGCGCCGCTTGCATACACACGACTATGCACGAAGCTCTGCGAACAGCCACGTTCCCACCAGCCACTATGTAGGCAGCGCAGGCAGTAACACTGTCAAATATACAACTGGTCTTACTTTAACTGACCGAAACCAGTTAGCGTGTGAATTGTTTGCTAATAACTGCAGAATAAAACTTTCAAGATTTGGAAATATTGTCTTGTTTTCAATTTAAACGGTACTTTCTAATCTGTGGGGTAATTTGTCAGTGTCCTATTTCCTTGACATATAGGTTGCTGGTTATAAGAGTAGAATAAAACATAAAAGAAAAACACAAATGTCTCTGTGACGTCCTTGCGGTACCCGTTTCCATATAAGCGGAAACTGGGTGACCGGGAGAGATTTATCGTAGTAATAACGGATTTATTTTTAGCGCGATCCTCGAGTGTTTCCACTCCAAAATAGCTCGCCATCAATGTATAATGTGAATACATTGCAAAACCCAATATTTGTATGCGAGTGACATGAATCGCGCGTTAATATGGTTTGGGAATTGATTAATGGTCGTTCAATTGCCTTTTGTCTGCAGTTAATTGCATAACAGGGCTAACATTTCAGCGAATTAATGAATTATTGGCACGCGTTTATAAATTTTCGTAGAAGCATACCACTCAGGATAAGCTAGCTATTTGTATGCATATTGACACAATTATTTGAATTTATCGACGTTATACACATCCAAGATGCGTAATCAGCCCTTTAGCGATGTTGGCAGCGTTTCAACGAGCTACATGAACATGCCATGCTGATGTACTCTCGCACAGTAAGTAGCCATGACAGTGAGGCCGATCTGAAAGCACTTCCTATGTTACGTCAAGGACATCGGCATGAGGATTTTGACCGCCGATAGGACAGTGTTTACAGAGACATATTAGCATGTAACATGTAGTTAAACCCTATAGGAATGGTAGCAGATAATACGGGCTTCCCACGCTCGATTCAATTGTGAGACACGGAGCGCGGCGATATTACGACGGACAATATTCTTATTGCTTACATTGTAGCTCAATAATATAAGAGTGGTAAAACTGATTTTACTTTTATTAACTCTGCTTAAGCGAAGACAATCAAAGTCAAGAATATGTTTCGCAATGAGACCCTGATAAAATCGTAGTGATAAAAGAGTAAAAATAAACAATTCAGTAGCAAGTGCTGGGAGTAGAATATTTTCTTGGAAAATAGGTAATTTTCCACACCTTACTTAATTGGATATTGATTGGCGGAGGGTAAGTTCTAACAAGTAACGTTCGCGTTCCGATGTAGATTGCGCGCTCGCGAATGGCGTCATTCAGTTTTTAACATCTGTATCGGCGGCGGATCGTAACCGAGCGGATAACACGTTTACTTATACTTAGCACATAGGTGTGATATTACACAACTTTTCCTGTCGTCTAACGCCACTGTGCCATTTCCGATTGAAACTAGTGTGTTATTATGTTTTTGGCGACTGGCTGGAGGGAGGCAATGACCCAGATAACTTAAATTTAAAGATAGTTCCATGCAACACTTCGGTAAAAGGAAAGTGCCAGGTAAGCAACAGCATGAAAATTTTGGTTGTCTAGTCATCATGTTGTGAACTGGAGGAAAGCTTAATAACAATGAAATATTCATACACATACAAGTTATTAACAAAAAATAATACAATTAGGTGTTTATCTATAGTGCGGGTATCAACCTATCGAGTGGCATGTTGACTTAATGGAATCGCAAGGTTGAAATAATTGAGTCGACGACGCGGCCGGCGACGGGACCTTCCGTAATCATACGGCGACGGCAGGCTGGCCCGCAGACCTGAAGCCTTCTAATAAGTCTTGTCCAATTAAATTGAGTATACTTTTTAAGTAACAGAAATTTATTAGTTCATCTATATTTCGAAGAAAGTATTATAATATAATCAGAAAAGAATAACACTAAAATACTCTCGGAAGAAACAAGCAAGGCAGTATTTGAAAATAGCTTATAACTATTGGTCCTAGATTCCCGAAACTCGGAAGCTATGCAGGGCGCTTGCGTCCTCATGACAGATACAGCTAAACAAGCATGACAGTAGCAAGGATAAAATAGCGCTATACACAAACTATGCGCAGGGGCAATGTCAATGTCGCGTTATACAATCATCAATTGACCTTCGGCGTTTATTCAGCGTGTGTTTAACTGCGTTATGTTACTGGTGTGACAATCAGTCTTATCTAAGTTAAGTAAGATGATATTATCAAAGGTATTCAAATTCAGGTGTATTTTTAATAAGTTTTGATACATTCCCTTCAAACATTCTTAGCCTATATTTATAAAATTGACACTACCGCTATTTATTCATTCGAATAATGTTTTGTTCCCAGAAGAGGTCATAAGCATACAAAGTAACTTCTTGTAACAAAAATTCTAAAAATAAATTTGTTAAGCATAATTTAATTATAACAAAAGTTGAATGACAAAAGAAGTTCTGTTTTAGTGCTCAGAAAAATAAAACTTTTTAGAAACAAAGGTGTGAAACAGTAGCTTTCTTTCATACAACTTTGTAAGCATATCAACTGAACGATGCCGCTTCGACCTTCCGCTAAATTAGACCATAAATTATTTTATACTAAGTAATAAGTATCGTATACGTTGACATAGCGTGGATAATCATAAGCCGCAAACCAAAACAATGGCCGACGACCAAAATAAAGACCGTTTATGTAGATTTATGTCACGTTCTATTTTAGTATTCGACCAGTCGCGCGTGAACTTGCCCGCCAGAGGGCGCGGCGAGTGGTGCGCACGCGCCGCCCGATTTAAATAAGAGTACAGGAGGAAAACTTCTTCATTGGAACAACGTTGATGGTGCGTTAGTCATTGCTCACGTAATTTCATGACTATTTTCAATAGGATGACAGTGCCATGGATCTCATGGTATTTATTATTTCGTGCGAAGTATGAATGCGGCTACGTAATAATTAATGCATGACAAATGAACGAGTCATGTCTTCATCAGTTCCGAATATAAAGTTGTAAATCAAAACGTTTAAAAATTAGATACGAGAGGTAAGCTTCCATTCACCCTCCACAGAGCGGAGTAAGTCATTCGTATCCTAGCACGAACTCTGAACTGCGGTCGAGAAACAAAACCACCTGTTGAATCGAATTGCTTCGTGAAAAACATTTGATAGATGAGGAAAGGTATATAACCTTTTCTAGTTTAACATTTCAATTTTTATGCTGGTCAAATTCTATCGGGAATAATTTTGCACTCTCGAAAAGTTACTGCTATGTAACATGGTTAATTTTAGATATATTTTATGTCATAAAGTCATAATGTAAGTATATTATGACATTTTCCTGTTTTAGTGATCAATGTTATTTTGCCATTTAATTATACGTAAATCGAAATAAAAGACAAATAATTCTAAACTATGCGCAAACTATTTTCAATACAAATTTGTCCGTAAATTTAGTAGACATGACAGTTTGATTTACTGTTTGATCCCAAAAATCATGCTTAAGTATGATAAAGAAGAATTGTCTTATTCTTAAACTTAAAAATGTAGCCACTTCACCACGCCCAGCAAATCAGTGTAAAAATATGATAAAATAGCGGCAAAACAAAATAGTGCACTCCAGGGCCACCAGCACTTTGCATAGCAATCACTTAACAGTTTTAACGATCTGATAATGGCGTGTACAACCTTATGCAAACAGAGACTAGAGACTTTTTTAACGCGTTTACAATATATCCGCACCGGATAGAGCTAAATTATGTCGAGGCCGGAGTCTACTACGCTGAATTACTACGGGTTTCCTAGAATTTATGTTTTAGTGCGTTTACAGAACCTTTATATACATTTAAAAGTGACTTCGAACTAGATGACTTTTCTTTGACAAAATTAAACTCCCATCTGTCAAATTCACTCATTCACAGATAGACTTATTACATTATTTTTATGGCGATAGGAATCATTCTGACCGATTATAATAATGATGTATGTACTTGCACAAAAATATCTGATAAATTTAGAATATTAATCAGCTTACGATTGTATTTAAACGAAAACTTATATATAAAAATGAATAGCTGTTCGTTAGTCTCGCTAAAATTCGAGAATGGCTGAACCGATCTCGCTCATTTTAGTCTTGAAATATTCTTCGCACTCCAGGGAAGGTTTAAACGGTTTTAAAGTAGGGAACAATTTCAAAAAAATTGTACTTCAGCTGTAAAGCGGTACGTAGTTCGCCGGGACAGCTAGTAAAATATAAATATGACTGAAGAAAATAAACAGAAACTATTTGAGATAATTATTTAGTTCAAATGAATTTCAATCGAATACCTTTCGCAGGTTTTAAACATTATCATATTGGACAATTCAGGGAATCATCGAGTATAATGACTGACAATAAACATCATAGGGTTAAAATGTGGCCACTTCTTGGGCCTCTACAACATAAGGACATCAACGCCAAGAAATATTTAACGCGTCTTCTAATGACAAAATAAAACAGAAAAAACTCATGTTTTCAGCATGAATACACGAGGAAAACTAAAGCAACACGAATTTACTTAAAATGAAAGGGGCAAGTGTCCCTTAGAACCGCCCACTAAAAAGGCTGACGAAATGGAGGTCATGTCTCGTCGCAAATTGGGCGGGCGGCACAGTCCTGTGCTTATGGTCGAAACCTACCGCTAAATATAAATGAAGATTTCAGGATTACCAGTGCCAGAGAAATGAAATTTTATGTTAGCGCTTCCCTGGAATGGAATAGAGGGCCTTGGAGTTGGTGTTATTTTTTAAAACTTAATTAGAAGAGTGGTTCGCAACGACTTAACTTTTCGTTAAAACTAGCAGCTAGTGCTGTTAACACTGCGGAGCTTTTAATTTTCGTTTTTATGAAGATCTTTCAGTAGCTTATGTACTTTCTAAACGAATCTGAAAGAACATTTTGCCGACCAAGCAAATCCATCAAAACTGAACAAAGCTAATACAGCATAATACACAAGCTAATAGGAAAGCATTCATTGTACTCGACAAATTATTAAAATGGGAAACCACTTAGCATAATGAAAGTAGGAAGCATAGAATACTTTTTCACAGACGAAATCCTTACATAACGTACATTTCCCAAAATAAGACACCATAACACACCCTTCTTTCTTTCACATCGCAAGAAACACTTTTGAAAGAGAAACGAAAAGTACTTTCCAATTCAAATGTAGTCCCGACCAACCTATAAAACACTGGGGTAGACTTACAAGACTCATTCATTACGTTGATTACTTGCTCAGTTCTTCCCGGGCCGGTTCCTTCCTGGATTCCCTATTGTCGTCGGCCTGACGTCGCAGCGTCGCGAGATCTTAATCTTTCTGTTAATTGTCGCGATACAACGTCTCTCGGTTTGGTTAACGAGCTGTTAACTTGAGCCATTGTGTCGCCTGCCTTGCTAAGATAATCTGCTCAAATTGCGTAATGTTGTACTGTGTAATTTATATATTTTATTTGCATGATTTTTATTACCTATATTCTAGGCCTAAACGCAGCGCCTGTCAGTTTAACTATTATTTAATTAGAACACTGTTATCTACTAGACAAGGTCGTTTATAATTCCATAGATATGTGTAAGTATAGCGTATTTTAGATAGTTTTCGCGTGGACGAAATTTTAGATTACTAATACCTACTAGATATCAGAGACAAGTCTGATATGAATTTTTAATAGCATCTTAAGGTTACGTATAACATGAATCATGAAGTACTTACGGCTGGCGATAAGTTCGGGTGCAACAAGACCATTCAGGTCGGGCTCTTCGCCGTACCAGAATATCCATAGCTCTTTAGCGGCTCGGAGGGAGAGGGGCGGCGGCGTGGGCGTGCTCATGTCGTAGATGTTGTCGTTCGGCGGCGGCGCCGACACCCGCCGCCACACGCACAGGATGTCGCCGGCCAGGCAGCGCGCATAGCTGCTGATCACCGGGTCTGCCAGAGGCGCGCCGCCCTCCTCCCCATCGCCGCCGCCGCTCGTCTCCCCCCATACGAGCTTACGCCATTTTATGCCATACAGCTCCGTCTGGAAAGAGAGAATACCTTTTAAGTCATTTCATATATAACTATTTACTCGTTGGGAAATGCTAGCAATTTAGACAAGGGAGGTGTTTCACTGTTTGTTATCGTCTTAATGTCATACGGTGTTATAAACAAGCTGCGAAACTAAAGCCTCGTATCTTGTTCAAAAAAAAATTTGCAGGTGTTACCGGGTTTGTTAATATTACAGAATACAAAGCAAGTAGGTACTCTAAACTCTAAACCTCGTGATGTTAAAGAAGTACGTTTGTAAACAAACTTTGAAACAAAGTGAAAACAATAAGACATCTGCATCGCCACCGAGCCAACATGGACGAAATTAATCGTCCGCATAATCAGGACGAAAACTGCACAGAGACCTCGAAATTGTTCTAAAATTGTCACTGGCAATGCTCCAGGGGGACAAAGGTGCAAGATCCGAGGTATTCTGGCGCGCCCGGAAGGCAGTCCTCAGTTCTGCACGATACCAAAGTATCGCAGCGACTATATGCGTCGCTTGAAGCTTTTGAATGGAGTTAGTTCATAACGCACGACTTTCGAACAACACTCCGTTAAGTTGTAAAAGACGATAAGAAAACATGAAGTTTTGATATGGAGATTAACTGAAGATCATTTGGTAGCTCCCACACATGTTCCGGAGATTATACGCGACGAAGTAACGAGTTCCTCACTTTGTAAGTAGTTTTTCATCGTTTATTTGAGATATGCTTTTGCTAGAGCCAAAATAATATGTATAAGCAACATTGTTAAAGTGAAAACACTTTATTTTATTAGTTAATAAGAAGAAATCAAAACAAAAAAAAGTTAACCACACATTTTATTTTGAAAAATTTCCCATGTTAAATTAACATATTTTATGGAACATGTCAATTGTGTTGAACAAGCAGCGTCCGAAGCATAACACACAGAACACATGCGTCTGCTATTATGGATAAAGCGCTTTCATAATGGCTATTCATGTTGATGATGTCCTCATAATATTAAGCCTTATTTATTGAATCAGCTGTACGCAGCCTTTCAACATGATATCACGTAAATACAGAGACGCGGAATATAAAATATTGTGTTGTTGCTATTTTAGTTGGTTTCATTTTTATTTTGATAGTTGAGTATTTGACAGAAGTATAATCTGTTGACGCGTAGCAGCATTATAGAATGAGAGATGGATATTGTATAGAAGACGGCAACACACAACGAGGTACGACAAATTTCTTAACTCATTTATAAGAAACCTGTTATTTGTTTTTGTGTTTTGATCAAAAACAATAAAATTCAAATAAATTGAAGTTAAATTCAATGTATTCACATTCATAGAAATAATTTCAATGATATGGTCATTTACTGTATGAATGAAAATCAATTCATAAAACATTTATTCAGGTAGAGATATAAAAGAAGACTTTCGATTTTAATGGATTGAACATTTTATATGATTATAGAATAACTTATCATATGTTTACATTCTCGTGTAATGTCAAGTGGTGCGTAATATACAGTAAGTTGAGAACTAGTCACGTTTCCCCTACACAGCTCGAAACAGCTTCCGTTAACTGTGTAATTAGTGGTTATCATTACTTATCTCGTCACCGTTATGCCGACGGGGTTTTAACTATCGCCATTAAATATTATTGAGTTCGACGTTTCGCCGTTAAAGTTTTTATTGACACGTAATCCGAAAATCGCGAGGCAGCCAATTAGTTTCCCATTCACAGGCCCATTAGTGAGCGTCAATTGCACGGCCAAGTGTGAGTACAAGCGCAGGTGGTGTGTCGACCTTGGGTATGCAAATATTTTATCGGGTCAAACACCCAGCGCCCCTCGCTGTCGCTGGACAACGCAACCTGCCTGTAGCACTTCTATGTCTTTAGCCTCCCGATGTTTTCACTTTCGTTCGCTAATTATACATTTCGTCTTACTCACACTTTGTTTTCTTTTACTATATGGAATTTATGGAGTACAGTTAGTAAAAAAGACTACTCTTTTTCATAAGTTAGCTGAATGGCAAATGCAAGTCATTTAATTAAAAAAATATGATGTGCATAACAATTTATGGAAATCAAAAAATCATGGTGCTAACATGTCAATGTTATCAGAAACCCCAATAAAAGAGAACAAAACTCTGGGTCAAGCACGCCTTTGTACAGAACATAATGTAATGTATTATGTATGTGCAATAAAAGTTTAAATAAAATCAAGACTAGGAAAACATACAAAAATGGATTAAAGATTTTAAAATAATAAACAGTTTACCATCATAATACGGAATTACCCAGTTTGTTTATGTAAGTTTCATAGCAACAGATAATAGTACGCAGTCCCGAACACGACCCGTTAATTGTTAAAATACAGTGATACTTGAAAGCTTTCAACCCTTAACCGCGCGCGGTCACGGGCACTCTACCCGCTATTCGGCATTTAAATAAACATTTAACAATATTAAGTAAGCTCGGACTGTTTTAATGGACAGATCGTGTAAACAAAGCCTATTGTAGTTCTTTTTTTTTCAGTTTATAGTTATCATCTCGGAATGTTGTACATTGAAGTGTGCTATATTGAAAAAAGTAAAACTTATAAAGGCTTGTATAATATGAAATGTAGGTTTTAATTATATTTCTTAAAACACGCCTTTTTAAAAATGCGACAGTGAACTACAATTATTTGGCACACATTTTCATTGTAAGTTTTACCACGGGCACAAGCATCTGCGGCGGAAGGGGCTTAACGCACCTGGCAGACGAGCCGCGTGGGGTCGCAGCGACCTAACGCGATAAGGGGAGGAATAAGTTACTCCAAACGAGTTTAGTGTTAACTTCCAAATGAGGGGTTATTGGACGGCGTTTACTGCGCGACTGTTTAGCGATGTTTAGATATTAAATTATACAAGTCGTTCGTTTATAGAGTGTTGTGCTTCCGAAGTTTTATTACAACTATTTTATTGGCACTGAGTAATTACTTGGACTTTTTATTGAACTATAATATGCACCTATAAATGTTAACAGAGATTATATCGGTGTGTTTGTTTTTTATTGCAGATCGGTTCAGGATCAAAGTTCACTATTAAGTTAGTATTAGGTTGTATGTGAGCTAAGTAGTTGGATAGCATTCTTGTGAGTAGGTACACATGAGGAATGCGTCAAGCTCGGTGTCGTGAATGTTCGTTCGGCCGGCGCCGGGGCCGGCCGCTTTCTAACGCACCCGCGCAGACCGCTTCACTTTCTATTGTACGATCAACGATGTGACGACTTACCTTAATTTCATACAAATTTATTTAATTAATTACTCGTAAAGCTCTCACAGGTCTACTTTATTAGACATTGTATTGTTACGATTAGAATGAGTAAAAGTAAGCTTTTTAGGCTATCTATGGGGTTTGAAGTTTATTTCGAATAAATATAACTTATTAAGTGGGTATACTTGTAATATATGCGTAAGATCGAACTCAGCAAAGGAACTCATCAATAAAACATGTAGTAAGTACTAAGTAGATACGCGAATCACTAATGTATTTCCAATACACCCGCCCACGCTAAGGTCAACGGAACACAATGAAAATTCAAAAGCTGCAGTATCTTACGCTGCGCTCTGTGACCAAATCGCTCGGTGGATATTACGCAAAAATATTCCTCGACAAAGAGTACTTTGGTAGCCCAAGTTGGTCGGGAAAAATCTGCGGTTATTTGAATTTTAAATGCGAAACGAGCGACGGATGGACGCCTAGCCCGACGATAACACCCGGATGAAGCCGGTCGAAAGCCGTGCCTTTTCCGGAAAATACCGCCTGTAACCGGTTTTAAAGCTGTGTTACGTCAGTCGACGCAAGCCTTTGAAAAGTTTAAAGTCAAATGGGAGCAAGGCTTAAATATTTCGCAGTTAGCACTGAACGCGCCTACATTTTTTTATATTCCGTTTCGTTTTAAATATAAAGTAAGAGTAGTTGTAATTATTTTACTCACAAATAAACCTTTTATTCATTTTGGTCTCTATATCGTGGTCGCCCACTCGCATGTTGATGCGTTGGCGCGAGTGCGGCCCTGCACATTGATGGTACATATTTGGTAATACGCACTCAATTAGAAATTTACGAAGCTGCATTGCTCATTATTATTCAAAGTTGTAATTGCTTCTTGATACAAATTTAAAATAATCAATTAACAATTTTAGAGTTGAACGGCATAATAAAGTTCGATATATAAATAAAGATCTACTTAATGAGCAGTTTCCTGTAAAACAAAGATCCCGTAAAGCGATCATAACCTAGAACGGAAAAAAACTGCATGTCCAAAAAAGTCGAGCACCGCTAGTCGAGTGAGCGGGACAGGCGTATGAGACACGAGCAAGACGGCGGCAATCGCGAAAGTGAGAGGAGGCGAGACGCGGAGCGGCAACAGCGCACGGTTACGTTACTAGCGGGGTAAACAATCGAGGATGATGTGACGGTGCGCTGCGCGTGCGACCGCCCCCGGCCGTGCACTTCGCTACTGCATTTTTGACGTGTGACGTCACTAGATGCATTTCGGGTAAGGGGCGGGGGCCTAAATATTTTGTTTACCTGCGTATCTATAGAAAAGTATTTGTCTTGGCATGCCATGTAACGAGATCTAGAAATAATCGCCTAAAAATAAGCGTGTTTGTAAACAGTGCAAATTAGCACGGGTGTCGTGTGTGCGGCGAGTGGCGAGGATCAGTATTCCAACAATTTTCGGCACATAATGGCACAGTTACCGAAACGGTGGCGTACGACGCCGGCGCGGTGCGTGCGCGGCGTGCCGGACTGCCGGCCACTGTCCACTTCCGCGAACGTCATCATTATTATGGATTGCGCGTGTTGAACTTATGTCATACAGTTGTTGCTATGAGCTTTGCTGTGTTTTATAGTTTTCATCTAAATGCTAATTATCGTAAAATAATTATATACTTAGCTGATTTAAACGCCAATGTCATTTCAACAAAATACAGACTGAACAAAGCAGTGTGTGAATTATATGAGTTTGATAATAAACACAAAAGAGATTATAAACAGAAACTTGGCCATACTAGCCATCAATCAAGTCATAGAGATCATCACTATAAAATCAGTGACAACACTGGATCTTAAAAGGAATCTCGTTGGACTGGTCTATAAGGAGGTCAGTCATCGTATAAGTACTACACATATTAGTGAAATAAATCCATTATGTTATAGAGACAATATCGACTGGGGACAACAGTTACCTGGCACATTCATCGCTACACATCCACACACGCTACTCACACAGATGCAAAATAAGCCGACAATGATACCACCTATATTACTTGCGAGTGGGCGGCGGCAACCGGCAACACTTAACCATTTGTTGTTCCTTACTCTTTCTACTTTAAGTAGAGCGAGAGAGATATACAACCGCACAATTTTTCCAATGTTGTCATGATAAAATGATTACCTCTGACCTCAGAGATTCGTATCACATACGCGTAAAATTTAACTATACAATTCTCTGTTTACCAGAAAAATATTTGTACCTATCATAATTATGCCTTTATTGATATAATATACTTGTTAATATAAACACGTATCTCATATAATACAGAGAAATACTGAAT
The DNA here is from genome assembly GCF_003590095.1 of Trichoplusia ni. Lineage (NCBI taxonomy): Eukaryota > Metazoa > Arthropoda > Insecta > Lepidoptera > Noctuidae > Trichoplusia > Trichoplusia ni. The sequence goes on from NC_039480.1 coordinate 941,449, forward strand.
CAAGGCTGTTTTAGGTATAACATGGATAACGGGGTCACTTACTGTTTGTCTTATTATTGCACATATTTTTGTTATGCGTGCATTCCACAGTTTGCACCTAGATACAATGATATTATGCATTACATTGATCGTGTTTATTTTGACATAGTTATATCGACAGAACATTGGCAAAAAATAATACTACAGAGATGCACGGAAGGTAGTTAGCAGGAAAATACAAACACAGCCATGTTTATAGAAGCCAGATTTACATTCTCGTTGTACAACTACGCTTGTATGTCACCAAGGGCGAGGACGAATATACCACGTGACCGTAGATAATAAATCTCGCATTTATATCTTGCGGCAAACTTGTCTGCTGATAAATTAAACGTTTTCTAATAAAAAGTAGTGCCAATGACTAAAATAGTCACAAAGTCGCAGTATTTGACTGGTTCCGTGGTCTAAACCGGACAAACCTCTTGGAGGCTATGATAATGTACCGTGATAGATAAACATGTTATAAAATATATATAGTTAATTTTGCCGACTTAACAAGTTCGATATTGCATGCACGAAGGTATTAAAATGGAATTGTTATGCGGCAAACGCGTCTACAGGCACGCGCCATGGATCGTTTTAGAGGCCACATCGGCGCTCGCGCATGTATGTCTACATTCGCACAACCAAACACCTATGTAAATTGAATCCATCAACAATAAAACAAACCGCTACACAATTAACAAAGAGAACAGGAGGATTGAAACGTTTACAAGACCACCAATGAAAGTTTCACGTAACGATATACTGGGTTGCCAACATTATATGGTACTTTACGAAACTTTCTATAGTTTCAAATATGTAGATGTTTGCGGGGATGGCGTCATAGAATGTATCAAGTATAATCTATTCCGTCGTGGTGTTTTTAATTGCCATACAATTTTGGCTACGATTATTCGAGATTGAATCATTACGTCAGGATGTATCTGGTAGGCGACGTGGTAACTTCGAGGCCGACGACCAACTAGTGTCGGTGGACAACCTCAGGAAGGAGGTCGACACACGAAACTGTTACAAGACCGTCGACTGACAAAAATACTCTTGAAGTCTTGTGTTTGTTAACGGCCAATGAATTACGAGTGTAACATGTTGAAACAAGTAAAGCATTATTTAATAGCAATTGAGGGATCTGACATTGCAATTTATTGTAACAGACCGAGAAGTTAATATAAATCGTGATCATAATCACGACGTTAAAAATATTCAAACGTTGAGATAACAAAAATAAAACATCATTCTTAAGGTTAGCACAAAATTCTTGTTTTATTTTTATTATTTGTATATTAACTATTTTTGGAGTTGTTTATAGTCTGAAAGGAGTAATTTAACTGTCAGGCCCAGATCTAGAGACCAGCCGAGTCCCGTCATCACTGCTGAAGGGTAAAGGGTACGCAGGTAGGCTGTGGCGGTACGTTACGTTGCTAACGGTACCGCCGCGCGCCGCCTACGGTCAACGACCCGTCGCTAACCTTACTACTATTACGTCTAGTCTAGAAATTTGAAGGTGTGTTCTACATTTTCTTTGTAAAAAATTATACAGCAAGCAAAGTAATGAAAATTTAAACGGACGTATTTGAAACGTCGTTCACTCGAGACTCAAAGGAAGTGAAACTGTATCTCAATAGCGACATTATTGATGTCAACATGTAGACAAACATTTTAATCTTGAGATTGAGACCGTCGACGATGTGCGCCTCGACAGAATGCAGATTCCGACGCAGGCCACAAAGCTTTTATGCATACAAAGGACGTCGCTAGGATATTGTACTGCGGCGTTCACGCAGGTACTTAGATACGAGTACATTCGCAGAAATGTCTGTTATTGAAAACTGAGAAGACAGTGTACACACATTTATGACAGGAAAGAAAAAGCTGGGTAAAAGAAATCTAGAAGTTTCTTAAGGAACAGTAAACAATAGCTAGAAATAAATAACATTATAACAAGAGGATCTTAAAGTCGATCAATATTTTCAATCTCTATTGGTCACGAAATCATAGTTTCTCACGCGTCGCAACCTCAGTCTATGGTGACACGTAAATAACTACGTGCACTATTTAACAAGTGGAACGCAACAAATACTGGAAAGCTAGTACGTTAACCAAGACTGTTTTAATTGAAAGATTATGATAATGAACACACGTACAGTTGATTTCGGTAACTAAGAAGCTAGTCGCGATCATTTTAATAACAGATTAGATTGAATAAATGTGCGAATTCAATTAGCACAGAGTGTACTGGATAGAAAGTTGAGTATCAACATGGGGAGCAGCTCTTATAATAACAAATTTTTAATCAGTCAGGTTAAGAAGAATAGATAAAAAATACTCAATGTGTCCTTAGCATTTTGAGTGCATCCAAAACTAATTTAGTACGTGAGCATTTGTTTTTGTCTAGAAAAAAGGATGTTCTTGATAAGTGTGTGAAGAGCTTCGCGTTAATAATAGACTGTCGATGTGTTCGCACCTCCACGGCTTCTCAGCATTTGGGGGGAGGCATGATGGAGGGGACTGCAGTGAAAGCGTTTTAAATTTAATGGCGAGTGCCCTCAACAATTTATTCGTGAATTCGCCCGGCACTCTATGTATTTACTTATGGTTTGTGCAAGTACGATTTAAGTTGAACATTCATTAAGTCAATTATACCAATAATTTTGTTAGGCCCAGTGGTATATGGCTTCGATTTGCATTGTCTCTTGACAGTTAATTTTGTTAGCCATTTGCAAATGAGGTCAACTTGCAAGCCCCAACATACACATTGGTGTAGTTATGTAAAACACATTATGTTGTCTGTGTTTACAATTGTATAAATAGTAAAATATTGTGATTTTTACTTGGACGATGAATTATAATTATCTGGGTCATTATTGTAAAGTTAAGCGGAAACTATTATTTATAGCATAACATCAACAAGCTAATCCTCGGTAACGGTACATATTTACTTCTCGCTTAAGTTTAAGTATTGGAGTAAAACTTCAAGTACTACAACGTAGGTTAGCTCTTAATAGCTAAAAGGTAAACGTGAAGTTATGTGTTACGCGTGTAAAATAAAACGACGAAGTAAGCGTGTAGGAAACTTGTTTTCCGTGAGACGCGAGCCGAAATTCACACGTAAAGGGCCGAGAATCACTATTGGGCTTGCTTCGACATTTGTTAGTATGTTTTTAATGCTTATTTAATAGACATGCAGTGTATTACATTCTGTTTATGTTCACGTTTGGGTTTGTTCTAACCTCAGACATATACAGCCCATGCCAAGCGCTGTCAACAAACAAAATACCTACGTCATATTCATGAAATAAAAAAATATAGGTCGCACTTTACTTTCACACTTGCATACACTTACGTCCCGTAGCAGACAGGGTGTAGCTGGAATACGGAGTAAATTTACTCGTGTAGAAATAACCTTTAGCCAATAAAAGCGAAAGTGGAGCACAAGGCTAGTGAAGACTTGTTTTTATCGATCGACATAACGCAGAAACCTGAACACGATGTGTTTTCAATCATACTAATGAACTTTACGTTCGTCTGAGGCGTAGTCGACTTGATCAACACTAGTTTATTGATGTTTTATGACAGCGACGTTGTAGAACGATAATAATACTACTGAGTGGGTCACTTATGTAAACGTTATTTAATTATGAATCCCTAACATTATTTTAGCGTTAAATGTTTATTCATAGTTTAAGTGGAAGGCTGTTTATATAAATAATTGTTTTTAATCATATTTGAGGATGAAATGTTTGTTATTAAAACAATACTAATTGCAACTATGTGTTGACACAGGATCCGCGTCGGTGTCGAGTGGCAGAGTCGGGCGGAGCATCGAATGTGGGACAGGCACAGAGCACTTCTGTTATCTTGACCCACATATCGTGACCGCGGTCGCGGCCGGACCGAGCTGTCGCTCTTATAGCGGAACACCTTAATTGCGTGCCGATACGAATAAAACGAAAAATGCCACAATTATGGAAAATCACAAGTTTATGCAACTTATTATGAAATAGTCTTAAAAAATAATTATGAAAATTGAAAACCTTACATAAGTCGTAGCAAAGTTAAATGTGAAAAGTTACGTCAGCTTCACCGAGATGAAAGGACATACTAACTTTAGAGAAAAAATAAGCTACAAGTAAAACATTGGACAAAGCAAATCAAAGAAAACAGTGAGTTGAAAAATCAAAATTCTCGCGAAGATATGAAAGCGTACAGGTTTTCCTCGAGAGCATCATCAAAACAGAACCTTGACCCAGAATGTGGATGTTACAACAAGAGGAAAAGGACGTTACGGAGATGCTGTCAGGATCGCATCAAATGATGTCATATCGCCGGGTACTTAAGACTGGTTTCGTTTATTTATATTAAATTTGGGTAGAGCGAAGATGATATTTAATTTTACTTTTCGTCTTAGAACGATAATGTGTACGTGTGTGTAAGTGTAAATTCAGATACAGAGCGATTATAATATTTTGGCTTCTAGAAGTTCTTCTACTCCGACTACAAAACAAGGCCGTCAAGTAATGTAGTAATACGATTACATGTTAACTTGAAAATAGTTTTAATTGCCGAGACTCGGTGATACGAACCTTTCTCTTCAATGTAGGTTAAATAAAAGCACTCGTTGCGGAACGATGTCGATTAGGAACAATGTGAAGTGCGCGAAGGACGAAGATTCTGTTTCAAGGACCGACCTCAGAACAAATGGTTGTAACAGATACCTACGTTATTAAAATGTTCGGATGTTATAACCGCGATAAGGAACCATTATCATTATTGTGCTCCGTTTAAACTTTGAGCTATGTTTTATGTCAGTTTATATGGGAGCAAATCAGCTGTTTATTGTTCCGAGAACAGATTAACACCGTATGTGGGTCAAACAATATCGTAGCCATTAATAAAGCCATGATCATATAAAGGTGTTTTATATGACTTTGGAAGGCGTGACCTTGAGTCTAACATAAACATTTCCAGCTATACTATGAGCCACAGTAATGTTTTCCCCAAACGTCATCGATCAATAACTACTTGCATCTTTGCAATGGCCACGTAACAATTAATTAGCAACTCCATATTACTTATCAGGCGTTTTTCAATATAAGGTCGCAAAGGCAAACAGTGCGTCATACATGTACAAACGTCACGTAGACTCATTTATTTGTCTAGATAATGTAAGTTTTCCTAAACGTCTACGTTGTCCTTTCAAGTAAACATGTTCATAACAAAGACCATACATGTATTAAATCAAAAAGAAAATTTAAAAGTAATCCGACAAATATTACGAAATTAAATAACGTAAACATTGAACAGATTGCTTGAATGTTTAAGGAAGATTACACGACAATCGAACGTATTTATTTCAAGTGTCAAAGAAGCGTGAGATAGCGCCGCCGCAACTGGTCCCTTATCAGACGATGATAGCGCATTATGTTATGTATAGCGGTCGCACAGTAAACAATTGTGGTATTGGTTACAAAATAAACAGAATACTTTTCATTACTGATCGTAGCGGCCGCGTTCGATTTTTCTCAACAGGTTATAGGAATTCTCCCTTTTACGATAAACAAGTTTATTTCTTTTGCACTAGTATTATTTAAAATGCCTACCAGGGTTCTTGTTTTAACTTCCTCTTCTTATGTCAATTGCGAGCGAACAGTTGTATTGATATGAATAGAATCTAGGTAATCAAAGCAAATAACTCGATTTTTAAGAGTATTGGAAATTGAGATGTAAATCATATCTGATTATCTGCATAGTGTTTTAACTCTAAAAGGATAACAAAAACCAATAATTTCAATATAGCAGCACTAATGCTGAAGTTTTTTTTGAGCGTATTGTGTAAAATCGTGCTGATTATTACACGTGATTCGTAGCTTGATTGTACTAATGGTATTATCTATTCCCCGTATTCTTATTCTATATCATGTGCGACTATTTACATACACGAAATGTTACACGCGTTTAGAAGAAATATAGTGATTATATTAATAGCTGTGTCTACATGGCTCACGTACGAGTGTTCAACTCATTCATTTCTTTGAAATATTTTTATCTACATATATAATCTTCAGACAACAATATGTTGCCGACTAGCTGTACATTCTGATATATTATCGGGTGTCCTTTAATATGCATTCTTTTGATCTTAGAGTCATTCTATCTTTAGTAAAATTGGCTTCAAAACAGCCAATCATAGTATTATTGCGGTGGCTGATAGTGGTTTGAAGTCGCTCTTGTGGAAACCTTGATACCGTGTGAGTGTGATACGTTATCAGCTGATAGATAACAACCCCCGCAACACAACAAACGTTTATTTTTTACTATACAGTACCTCATTACTAGTTTCAAATGACACTATCAGTAATAGTAATACAATAAGAGTGAACTAAAATTGTCTTCGCCTATTTACATGCCCAAAGCGTGCGTAACGTCGTAACCGAGTAATTAAATACATAATTAAGATACAATAAACCGGATTTAGCGACGACGGTTGCGGTTCGCTCCCGTATGCGCGAGCGCAGACCGACGAATACTTCTGTCGCCCGCCAAACACAAATCAAGCGTTTTATTATCCTAAAAAGTAACCTTTATTATAATTTCAACTGAAGTGTTGTATAAAACATGAATTCATTGTTATTAGGATTAAATTACTTTTGATTTATTATTATTGTTCCTCATTATTTGATGCTTTACTTGCAAGCCACTGATTTCAGGTAGATGTTTTTTTGCGACGACCTTGGGCCGACCAAGAGTGCATGGTCTCGCTGTTCTTGAGACTTATTCTCAACTTATTTACAAAACGACGTCTGTGTTACAAAAGGTGTTGTTTCATCTCGTTTCCAATAAGATGAAAGTGAAAAATCTTGTGAGAACTTGTACAGACGAGGAACAAATGCGTGTGAAAATAATGAATTTATGTTCAACCTAACAATTAACGTCATCAAGAATTAATGGCTTATAAAAACAACAAATTAAAGATTTATCACAGCTGCAATTAGGTGTATTGCATTAGAGAAGCTTAACGCATGTATTGCTTTGGATAAACGTAACATAATAAAATCTGTTGCTTTACTGCTGCCAAAACGGTAGTTAACAGCATGTTATAATACTGTTAACCAGTTAATTACATAGTTAATGGATATGGTCAGTTTTAATTAGAGCGGTGATTCGTGTTGTTACAAAATCTGTTCTTAGAGTCTTTGTGAGTTCGTGAGGCGTATGGCCTAGATGAGGGAGGATTCATAACATGGACACATTCAGGATAAAATTGAAGTCGTGCTCTGTGTGCACAGAGGGTGATAAGGGGTGCGGGGCAGAGGTCGCGGGGACTCGTGTGCCGAGTTCGTCAGATGCCATGAATAACTTAGCGTTGAATTTCGTCACTCAATGGACATAGTCCTCATGTGTTCCGTGCTCAGAAATTGAGATGTAAAATTAGTGGCGAGTGGAGATCTCATTATCAGATCACGTTGCTTAGTTTATTCATTTAAAAATCAACTATAGCTACGTCGGTATAGCATTAATTATAATTGTAAGAGGAATTGTTCTCGAGTTGTTTCGTGTTATAAAATGGCTCTATTTATTTTATGAGATTTTACTTTGAAAGGTTTAGTGCCTTCTAACATGACCGGATTTATCGTATTACCGAAAACCCACTAGCACTGGTCCATTTTCAAACACTGAAGGGTAAACAATGGTCAAAACAAAGTCAGAGCTATGACTTATTGCGTGTGACTATTAAAACTAGAAGACAATACAAAGCGTAAACAGGTAAAGGAACAAAGACGAACATCAAGTACCTAGATAATCAAAGTGCACGCAACTGGTGCCTAGGCGGAGGCCCGCTTATGGGAAAGTTACAATCATTACGACCATTCATAAACGGTTGAATGAGCGCAAGACGCCTGCGCAGCCGGCGAGTGCGCGCGCGCACCGACCCCGCGAGTCCCGCGACATCTGTGATGTCGCCGCGCAGATGCCGGGCATACCTCGGCACTAACCCGGCCTAGGTAAGCCAACGAACATGCTCGACTTCATGTTGTAAACTTTAGATTTAATTACGACCAAGTAAATAATAGATAGTATAGTTTTTGCGCAATGTTCCTACTAAAGTGTATTGAACCCGTTCGCGACACCTAGTAGTCCCCGATGCGTCATCGTACGAGTTACGTTGTAGATGAGAAAAATTCCACGCGACAAAAGCAGCGATGTCCGCAAACGACGCATAAATAATTAGACAATAAGCAGGCAGGGCAAGAAATCGGTAATTTGTATCGCGTCGAGATAGGCGGAGCGCAGAGGGAGACGGGTGCAGGCAGGCGCGCGCCGCCGCGGAGATATGGCAACGCGTCAGGTGGAAGTGGCGCCCGTGCTGTGCTCGCTTCTCGCCGAGGACGACCGACCGCCCCGGCGCCCCGCGCGCCCGCCCCTCGCCCGCTAATCCTCACCCGAACACAATCTGATAAAATTCGCGCCAGCTATGAACATTACGCAAAGCTACTCAACACTACAACACTGCGATAATGAATGACCCGACGGTTTTTTTTACACGCACATAAACATTACCCCTCATGCCTTGCTATCGTGTCGCATTATCGAACGGTACGAAGCGAAAAATGTAATAAGAAAGTTATTTCCTCAACCTGGCGAAACTAGTCTCGCGAACGTATTACGGTCCGCGTTACGGCCAGGTGAATTTAAAATGACCTCTATGGGCCGGTGGCTTCTTGTGGCCTCGGTCGCCGAAAGCGTTGACATTTTGTGGGTTAGCAACATGACATGACTCTGTGCTGTGGCGAGAACGATGCCAGGATGACTAACGACCGGTCGTCATTAGCCGCCTAAACGTAAATTGTCCCATACAAAAACTTTAACGCAATAGATCGATTCGGCCGTCCTAGCGCAATAAGGTGATTTTTGTATATCAGCGTCCACTAACGATAATCAGATCGTCTACTTAGACGTCGTGGACTCATTATTTAGGAATTCCTAAACATGCAATAAGAGACCTAAGAACAATAGCGCACAGTAATAGTATTAAATAAATCGTAATGATTTCGAAAGAAAAGTACATACGAGTTCTTTCATCAATGTAAAAGTGACTTACCAAGGCGAAGAAGTTTGTGTGGCAATCCTCGAGACTTGCACCGTTTGTTTGGTGATTTTGATGCGTCATGGTAGTCCGGGGCACTTCATTTTCATTTCACAACACTAAAAACGGGTTCAATCTTAAAGAAACCACTCAAAATCTTAAAATCATCACCGACATTTAGTGAAGTTTTCACCTTTCAATGGCGACTGGAAAATGGCGGATAGGAAACAACAACCCAAGCCGATAGTGCTGCCGTAGGCGGCTAAAGATAGAAACTGATTTCGTTCAGAAACATTAAAACGTTCCAATCTACGTCGTTATCCTCAAAACCTACAGCTCACTTCAGAAGTTCGGAGCAATGTTATAAAATTATAATTCATATAGTACATAATTATAATTAATCCATTAAATTTCGATAACAAATTAAGTTATTCATATTACTGAATATAACACGGGGTGTACAACAGTACAGTTAGATCAAAGACACTCAAGTTTTACGAATTGTGAGGATATTAAATACCCTTATTTTATTAAAAAACTTAGGTAATAAATTATTTATTCATGAACCATGATCTACAATAATGATTGTTGCATAATTTCTTTCAAACCTGGCCCGGATTTTTATACCCATACACTTTATTGCGAAAATAAACGTATGAACACTATGAACGACACTTGTTTTTGATCGGGATATTTATCATTTGACAGATAGTTAACCTTACAATATAAAGATAGTTTTTTTTATTATTCTTACATTTCTCGATTATTATCGTATATTATTACAGAAACAGAACATTACAAAAACGATATGTTGCGTAATGTCTTGGCGACGATACCCCGACAAAACTTACAGGTTAATTAACACAAGACTTAGGTTGTATTGTATGCATATTTATTCAACAACGTATATTAAAACTTTGTATCTTACCCAGGTCATAACAGTGCGTTATAAGCAGAAGAAATTCCCTAAAGTTGACAAGAAGTTGCAAGCAGCTGCAGAATCGTTAGCTGCGAGAGGGTAATTATATCTTCTAGATAATTGATTGATTTCTTCTTAAACGAGACTTACACGTTCTTTCAATTAATCAATCGTTCAATCTTAATTTGTAGTTTTCTAAGACCTACCAAGCCATGGGATCCACCGGCGAACATTGAAGAAACAATAACTAAGATATGTGCTAGCAACGGTCTGAATGCAGACTCTCAATTTGACGCGCTGGAGACTAAGTTCTCGGTGCTAAAGGCGTGCTTTGAGGAGACTGGATATGATGTTCCCAATTCACTATTGCATACTATTGAATCTGTTGGTATGTAACAAACTTGTTTCTTGTTTATTTGCATAAGTTTTGTAACAAAACAAGCAGTTTAAAGCTGGTAAGGGGTACTAAGGCGTAAGTTATTCCCCAATAAAAGATATAAAAGTCTGATTCAATGAAAACATTAAAACTACACCTATTCCTTTCTTGGCCATGTCTATTCTATTGCAAAGATTCTCCATTCCGCTTCTTTAACATTATACATCAAAGAATTTTTAAGTTATAATCTTAGCAGACAAAAGAACATTAAATAAAATTGTCTTTCAATAATTCCAGGTGACCTGAAACAGTTCTATTTAACCCCTGTGGATACAGCAACTCCATTTGATGCTCTCAAGAGAATGGAATTGCCAAAGAACCTACATGTACAACCTGACTATGTCAGATTCCACCCTGGTTAGTATCATAGTTTACTGTTCTATACCAAAACTGGGTAAAAACTTATTTTTATTAAGAGAAGGGACAAAAGTTTGGTTGAAGACAAAAAGACATCAAAAATACAAAAAAAAAGTTAGACTTCCAAATAGAACATTTTTGACAACAAAAAAGACAAAAGAATACAGCATCCCATATCTCTCACCCTTCACAGTTTCTCAATAAGTATTCTAGCCCTATTGGACAAGTAAGTTTTTGAAAAAAGAACCTGCTTACAAGTTTAGGAAATTGACTTTCACAAGAAGTGGACTATTGGGTTGGAATATAACAACAATACTTTTGGACTTGGCTTGCGATAAACCTCATTGAAAGGAAGCTAATCAGTTATGCTTGTTCTTTGAATAGTCTAGTTAAATGTCTACAATTTGATGACCTTATGCACCTATCTATGTACTCCTATTCACATCTCGTGAATCTGAATTTAGAAATTCAGATGCTCAGTGATTAGCTAAAACATTTTCAGTATAATTCACATTTGTTTGTTTGTTTTTACAGAAAGAGATACCATGTTTGGTGGTGTATCAGCTTTCCCCAAGAGTTCCACACTTGTTACTGGACTGAAAGCAAGAAAGAAGTATGAAGGTTACACAGCCAAGCAATCTTGGCCCTAATGAAGTAGTTTTATTGTTAAAATATTGTATAGTATAGTTAGTAATAAAGAGTTTAAAAATTACATTTTATTTATTTTGCTAAATGGCCTTAATTTTCATGAAGATCTAAATTGGGTAGTTAGGTACTAATATTTCAATAATAAGGAATCCTTATTCAAATAGGTCCGAAATAGTTATTAATTGCAAGAAGTTATGTACTGTATCATCAATACATGAAACTACCTAACCTAAAAGTAGTAGGTTCCTAGAAGTGCTAAGTAAAGTGGCCTAAGCCATGCAAGAGTTCATTTAGCGTCCATAAAATATACTTCTTAGTGTCTGTAGAATCACGACGGTGTTTCACGGTTCATAAGGCGACAGAAAGACAGTCAGGGAAGTGATGGCAATATTGTCCCGTTTTATCCGTTGGTCGTGTATGAACTGGACTGGAATCCCCAAAATACTTCTCACTCTTGTAAGTCATCGATAGGATGTGAGATACTGGTATAACAAGGGGCATGCACAAGAGATGTAAATTCACTATTTCGAGTAGACCAGAAGAAGATTTTTCAGGTAGAAAACGGTCTGCAAATTGTTTTGCAGTTTCTTTACCTGAGTCACATCTGAATTTAGCATCAGCATCATACAATCTGGTGTTTGCTTATCTAATCTCTAAAATCAATGTTGAGGATTTGAAAGAGTTCAGGCTTTAACAGCCGTCAAGTTAGTATCTTTCTGAACGAATCGAAACTGACAGATGAAAGTTGGCCTATAGTTTCGAGGTTATAGAGGATACTAATCTGTACCTAATATGAACATATTTACCTAATTAATTTGATATTGATCTTACGAAATGATATAACCGGTAAAAAATGAACATCCTCTTGGTATTATGTTTTATATTTGTCGTTGTTTACTCCTGTGTATCATGGTAAGTGGTCGATTGTACGATGACACCGCTATTTTTATTATTGTTTTGTGTTTTGTTTACTATTTTGGTATCGTCCGAGATATTTTCAGGCTATTACCGACGTTACTGGCATGGCTGTTCATGAGGAGATACAATATAAAGTTGAAAATCGGCAGAATTGCTGTGCCAAAGTTGATACTGAGAGATGTGAGCTTGTCTAAAGATAGATATTCTATTGTAAGTATTTATTGATCGATCTGGCCTGCTACTGATTCATAACTAAGTATCGTGAAAATATATTTTCTGCAAATACTATGAAGGAACAAGGCTTATAATGATTATTTCGTGCTGTTTAAGTTAATACTGAATTAAAACAAAATATGTTTTCATTTCCAGCACATAGATGAATTATTATTTAAGAGCAGTTTCTTTAACTCTGAAATCAACAAATTAGTGTCAGTTGTGATCCGAGGCGTGGATGTAACCAACAATGTTGAGGAAAAGAGGAGTGTTGTTGTTGCGACTATCCTCAAACCGTTGCTATCCAAACAGAACTCCGTTACCAGAGGAGACATGTTTGACGATGCCACCGCAAGCTTTGAGAATATTGAGAATAGTTTGAACAGAATAGCAAATAGAAAGTTGTTGGATTTTAGAGATAAAAAGCTGCCTCATAGTTTGATAATGTTTGCTCAGGTATGGATTTTTCACCCACTGTTTTTCCCACCCATATTATACTGATCGGAGTTCCTTATGAAATTCCTTATGAATGTCATTGTGATAGGTCCAAATAAAGATAAATAAATAAAGATGTTGGGAGAAGTTTGTGCTTGCTCAATAAGATTAGCCAACCATATCACTAGCTAGGGAAAGATGCACACTTGTTAGAAGACTTTTGCACAGTGCTCTTTAGCTAGTGTGTTGAAAAAGGAATTTGGAGTTGTATTTTATCAGATCAATAATCAATAATCCCCCCCACCCCCAGTGGGTTGCAGTTTACTTATTTAGATAATTGTCTGGTTTACTTAGCGAATGTTAATTTTCATGTATTTATAATGTGACAGGTTTTCAAACATATTTTAAATTCTATAACAGAATTTGTTTGTTGTTAATTTAATGTTATCAGTTACCTCATGACCTCCTTAATGAGCCTGTGTTATGGTTTGTTCATAAGCATGGTCATGTTGTGCCTATGAGGGTCAGTTAACACTAGCTAATTAAATTGTCAATGACCTGCTTGAACATAATTCAATTAATCTTTTTTGTTCATATGGTACAGTTATGATAATTGATATTCTCACAATTCACTTATATGATTTGTAACAATTATATGTCTCTACTTGGTGTTAAATGGTATATAGATAGATAATAATGATTGTGTGTTAATCTTGTGCTATTCAAATAAGCAGCTTGGATTTTTATGCTTTGTGCTAATAAATGTATGTCTCACCCACAGCCATACATTTATATTTAAATTACATATGCGAAAGTAACTGTTATGTTTCCACTATAAGACTGCTGAAATTAACTTAAATGCCTTAACAGTTTTTCATATCACATAGAGCCTCTAGGTACAAAAACTCACATCAATACTTTATCTGCATACCAGTTCATGGGAGTGCATATATTCAACGCGTCAGTCACTATCAACAATGGCACGGACTTGCCGTGGTCGCTGACTGCCACGGCGGCGGAGGTGCACGCGGACGGAGCGGCCGGCGGGCCCGCTAGAGCCCTCGTCTTCTCCACCAAGCTGGTTGATGCTAAGGCCAGCGTGGTCGGCAAGGGGGAGCGTCTGGGGCAAGCGGGCTGCTCCCTGGTGATAGAGGGCACTGTTAAAGCCGATGGTCCTTTGAATGTTGAGGTAGTGTCTTTTATTACTTTTAGTTGCCAAGCGTATATTATTATGCGATTTCTTTTCCGATATCTAGGTTATTTAGATATGTTGCTATTGTTGTGGGTAATAGGTAATATGGCATTGTTCCCCAGTTTATATTTGATACATTAATATGGTGTGGCGTGTCCAACTTAACAGTTTCATTGTAAATTTTCTCAGCCTATATATATCCCCTATGAAGGTGGGAGGTTGACTGCTTCCCCCAAGTTTACCTTTTGGGATATTTTACATTTTGTCCTTCATGATTAAAGATAAAGAAGCAAACAAATAATTACATGATCCATAGGCGCTTGTTCTGTCCATATGAATTAATTAGTGCTTGTGATTATGACGATGATAATAGCAATGTAATACCAAGATTTAATTAGTCAATGTGCGAATAGATTCCTGAAAATTAAAATAAAATAAACTAGATTTGGCCTTTAAATTCCTATATTTCAGAAAATCCACGCGACAATCAGCAACACTACGGTAACATTCCAAGACGAGTTGTACCAGTTCTTCAGGAGCCACAGGAGACGCCGGCCGGTGCAGCTGCAGCTGGACACCGCGGAGGATCACCTCGCCACCATCATACCCAGACTATCGCCAGTTATACCAAAGGTAGGTCATTTCATTGTAGCCGTGTGTTATGGTGACCTTGTGATTGAAGGTCAAGCTTTGTTTTCATTCTGCTTGACAGTGATGAAGACAGTTAATAAAAATCTTATGGCACCGGGATGTTTATTATAGCATTATTATTAATTAGAATTAATTTGATTAACTGACTTAAGAAAAGATGTTCTCAGTTTGAGTTTCTCTGTTTGACTGAAGCAATTCGGATGCGGTTTTCAGAAAAGTACCTATTTTTTTCATTTAGGAGAAGGTCTTAGTAAGTAGGTATGTATGTATGTATCAAACAATCAATTTTCATAGAATTCGGCATGATTTTAACACACAAACAGTATATCGAAAGTAAGATTCGAAAGTATACAATATACATGACGTATAAAAATTCAATATGCCCTAAGCTAATGGTGACTTGTCATTGTTTCAGATATTCAGTTTGAAAATAGACACAACTAATGTAAGCTGTAAGAACAAGACTGTGAACACAAATTTTGAGATGTCTCTACAAAGTTTACAAGTGAGTATCGAAAACAACTAATGAAAAAGTATATTTTGAAACAAGTTTAAGATTTTATTGAAACAAAGTATAAATAGACAAGTGTAAAAACATATTTATTTAGCATATAAAGATAATATTTGTTAAACACTTTGTTTTGATGTTTTTTTTTCACCACGTGAAACCCTCGCGTGTTGTGTTGCGGGTTCGATCCCCGCGAAGGACAAACATTGTGTGATCCACAAATACTTGTTCTGAGTCTGGGTGTCAAGTCTTGTGCAAGTGCTTTGTATGTTTGTTGATCCCCCCCCCCCCGACACAAGGATTAAATTCCTTACTACGGGAGTCGTTTTTTTTTAAAGAATGAAAAAAGCACGTTATTTTTTTATTAAGGATGTTAACCTTAAATGTTACCTTAAATTATATATTGTTGCCAGGTGAACTCTCGGTTTAGCGCAGCGTCAGTGATATACGAGGAGGGCGGACTGGAGGCGGGCAGGCTGCCGCAGGTGTACGTGGCCTTCCAGCTCGACCAGTACCAGCTGGTCGCCGACAGCAAGCCGCTGGCCTTGCTCAACAAGCTCAAACTGGATGCTAAGGTAGGGATGTGAGGCAATATTGACTTTGTATCCAACATATTAAGGTTGAAAATATAAGGACATGTAGTCAACATCTTTTGTTTTTTCTTTGTACATTACAAATTGACGTATGCAAAATAATACGAACTTTTTTGTAGTAAAAATATAATATCTAAGTATTTTCATAACCACACGTACGATATTACTCACAATTATTACCTATAATATAAAATCTCTGTTTCTCTGTTCCAGTTGGAAAAAGGAGTCCTGAACCTGTATTTAATAATAAGCACGTTAAACATAAGCTATACACACGACGAAGTGTTTACATGGTACGCGAATACCAAAGAGAAGTTGAGGAAATCACAACCGTTACATATCGTGGAACCAGAGACACCATGTAAGTTGAATCTTTTGTCATTACACATACCAAAAACATAGTTTTGCTTAAAAATGAGGATCTCATATATTCCATTAAGTAAATTAGCAAAGATTTTATAGTAGCGAAAGACATTAATAAATGTATTTAATTAGATTATTTATGACAAACCCATTATTACTATCATTTAAAATACTGACAATCGGCATTATCGTTAAATTATAGGTTTGTTATTTAAATCATACTCAGAGCACAACTTATTTACAGGAAAATGTCTAATATAGCTATTTCCCCCAGCTCCCTCGCCCCCGGTGTGGCTGAGTCGCATATTCTCTGCCTGCACAGTGCAGGGCTGCGCAGAGCTGCGCGCCGTGACTGCGCACGCGCAGCTGCGCGACCACTGCGCGCTCGGCTTCGGCTGCAGCGGGGTCAAGGTCAAGCTGGACCAGCTGCTCGAGACTAGAGGTGGGGGCTTTACTGTTTAGTCTAATTCAAACTCTAAATCTTCAGTGTGGATCATAGGTAGGTACATAACTATGCAGAAATACAAGTTAGTTTATTTTCAAAATAGTTTTGATGGTTGAACTTTTAAAAGTTAATTCAAAAGATGGAGAAAAGAAGAGAGTTAAAATATGTAGTCGCAGACACCAGTAATAACATTACGTATCGTATCGCAGAGGAGTGGTACCGGTGCGCAGTCCCCCGGCAGGCGGGCAGCGCGCGCCAGTGGGGCGCCGAGCTGCTCGTGGACGGGGGCTGGGCCGTGTGCGCCCCGCCCTCCGCCACGCCCACACCTGCCTCCGCGGTGCCAGGCGCCGCCCCCACGGCCCGCGCCCCGCCCCCTCGCAGGCACCACTCGTGGGGCGAGGCGCTGCTCGCCGTCGCACTTGTCAAATGGGCAACACATGGACCTACAGATTCTAAGGTAACACCCACTTTAGCTATTATGTCAGACGCTCAAATCCTCTAGAGTACGGACTTAATAATTTATTTCCTGAAACAAAAACAATTTCTATGTTTTAGGTAGAAGCAATGATTGACTGTCTCCGTCTCGAATGGAGTCCAATCATCGCGAAGACCATCATCTCCCTCGCAGACTGCATCAACCAGTACAAGTCTTCCCCAAGAGTTCGCCACGTCGAAGAGGTACCGGAAAGTACCAGCAACGTCGCTGTGAACGTCGCCTTGTCACATATCAACCTGTTTCTCATCGTGAACCAAGATATGTGTCTGATGACCAGGATAGACGCAGTCACTTTAGAGAGGAATGCTAGCAAATCTGGAGCAGTAATCTCAGGGTTAAAAGTGGTGGATATGGTGCCTTATAAAGGTATGCAAATAGGCAAGCCTAGTATCTTTTAAAATCCAATTGTGGTATTTTGCGGCACTATCTGTAAATTTTGATTTAATTGTTTCAGGAAACGTCCACTGCCAGCGTTCAGATGAAATTCTGACGACATTCTTCCACGTCAAACTGGCCAGGATAGACCATATCCTGTCCAAAGACAATTACTCAGCCCTCCTAGACTTCCAATTCATAGAGAATGTGGACCTAGAGTGGAGTGCTAACTTACACCTGAAGGTCTTGACTTTCGTAAGAGCGGTGAAAGAGTTTAGGCATGAGATGAGATTGAGGAAAGATGGAGTGGTGAAGAAGAAAGGGAGGACTCTGAATTGGAGAGTCTCGTTCAAAGGGGAGACGAACTTAGGACTGATATTATCGAAGGAGAATAATATGCTGTTTGCTACTGGTGAGTTAAGGTTACTTTAATGACCATACGTGTGACCGTGTAAAAATAATGTTTTTAATTAATTCAACAAAGCATACAGCGAATATCTGTTTTTTGAAGAGGTTTTATTATAGGTTCATATATGGTGGTTTTAACACAACTACTTAATTAATATATGATTGACTTGAGATCTCATACTATCACACAATTCATTCATCGATAACTCAATATTATCATCCTCAGACGACATGACGATATCATACGACCACGACGCCGGTCTCTCCATCGTGTGGAGCAAGCTGAACATGCTGCTGAACGGAGACGAGGTGCTCAGCGTGGAGGGGTACTCCCAGGAGAGAGCGGCTGATGACCCCGAGGTCAGGGTCGAGAGGAAGGCCAATGAGGGGTTCGCACTGGCCTGGAACAAGGTTTGGTTAGTATAAACTATGTGGTAATACTGGAAAACGTTAAAAAGGAGATTTTAGTATTGACAACGTATGGAATTGCAAGGTAAGATTAATTCGGAGTAAAATTTGTGGAATTTAAAAAAAATGTCGAGATACATCGAGATACGATTTTTGAGTTGTTTGGGTCACTACGAGATAACTTTTTGCTATAGATACTTCAATTAACCAGCACTATTATTTGACTCGAATATCACAAACAAATCGTATCACAAAAAAGAATACAAAAGTTCAACATAAAAACTGTTAAACGAAAAACCGATCACCGACTTGTTAGAACAAAATACCACCTACAATTTCGTGTGTATTTTTAACAAGGTCCAATATCACCCACATAGGTCAGTGAACGTAGACTCGGTCCGCCTGGTGTTCCCCTACAAACACCGCTTCGCGGAGGCGGTCCAGGGCGACTTCGTGTCACTGTTCAAGTGGCTTAAGCTTGTGCATGGCATCAAGAAGAAACCCTTCACCGTCGACAGCCCATTGCCAAGCGACCTGCATATTAAAGTTAGTATGGATGACCTTATTATCGATAAAGCTCGATGTCACAATCAAGTGACTGTGTTCGCCTCAACCAAAAACAACTAGTTGTTTGATAGGTTGATGGTGTTAATTTGCTGTTAGTTTGTTACGCTGTTTCTTATTCACAGCTAGAGCGTTTATAAAGCTGTGAATGGTGGGCAAATAAGGATGCTGTTCAATGAGGACTTAGATTTTTGCTTCTTAAAGAGTGCTGCTTTATGACCTTATTTAAGTAAACGAAGTTTGGGGTAATTTAATTTCTGCTATTATATAAATTTCTAAAAAAACAACTCCCATAACAGGATCAGTCCCCTTTAGTATAATGTTATACATTTTCCTTGTGCCAAATGATGGTTCTATATCTAGATTGAAGAGCTGCTTATCGAGATGAGTGACGATCCGTTCGAAGTGAAACTCCGGGACAACTACGAGCTGCTGGAGGACGAGTACAAAGAGAGCCAGAAGCGACGCACCATGCTGGATGCTAAGGTATGGAATAACTCTTAAAGATATTCTACTACTAATACTCAGCAAACGTGGTGTAGGACGTCCTCAGGCACGTTGGAGTTATGATCTGCGCAGGATAGCTGGCAGAAGCTGGATGCGAGCCGAAGATAGATCTCGATGACTTGCAATTGGGGAGGCCTATGCCCATCAGTGGACGTATATGGGCTGATGATGATGATAGTTATACTATATTTTTATACATCACCTGTATTCTTACATAACGCTGCCACGATTTTATCTCTCTATACGAATAGCCGCGTGGTTGAGGTCACCACGCCAAAACCCCTGTGCGCGTCGTGTCGCCATCTCGAACCCCGCGAAGGACAAACGTTTGTGTCATCCACGAATGCTTGTCCTGAGTCTGGGTGACTTTGTGTACGTGACTTGAATATTTGTGAAACTCCACGCTCCAGAAGGGTTCATACTGCGTGAATGGGTTAAATAAATAAAAATCTTGACGTTGATAAACTGTGACGGAATTCAAAAATGGATTATAAAAAAAGGTGATAGGTTTGTCGAACTTGCATTTGATGCTCTTATATGTATACTAAATATATTTGTGGTATAAGATACATTATATTCCGTACTCTTCCGTCATGGGTTATTAATTGTTGACAATGTTTCAATCAAGAGTTATGTCTTTGCGTAGTCTAAACTGATAAACATTATAAAACGATGTTACTTTGACATTGACTTGTGGGCGTTGTGGCCCATATATCACTGTTTCGGAATTAATGTTCAAAGTAAAATTAGTAACTTAACCGTGTATGTGACATGTGAAGAAATATGTTGCGAGTGGTAAATCAAAAGTATTTATTAAAGACTAGCTGTTGCAGGTTATAAAATATCTGTGTACCAAGTTTCATCTAAATCCGTTCAGTAATTTTTGCGTGAAAGAGAAACAAACATACGTATATGAATACATGCCAACTTTCGCGTTTTTAGTATTAGTAAGATTCAAATTAATATGATTTTTAAGAGTTTTTTTAACATTTTGAATTGAGAAGATACTTGCTATAGTAATTGAATTAAAATTACAAAACTAAAACTATAGTAGCTGAACACGCGTGAATGTGGAGATGGTTATCAATAATGGGTTATGTGCAGCGCGGAATGACGTTGTCCCCTGGCCCGCGCAGGTGCAGGAGCTGTGCAAGCCGCACCTGTTCCTGCCGGCCGGCAAGGTGGAGGAGCTGTACGCGGCGCTGCGCCAGAAGGACGCGCAGATCTACGTGCAGCGCTGCCGGGCCGCGCCGCCGCCGCGCGCCAGGCTGGTGGCCTGCTGCCTCAGCAGGTTCACGCTGGTCGCGCTCGCCGACACCACGCTGCACGGCGCCAGGAACGCCGCCGGCAAGCTACGGGACATCGATTATGACAGGTTAGGGGAATGGGGTTAAAGAGTCCGATTTACATTTACTATGACTTTGACGACCTCCGTGGTCGAGTGGCATATGCACCGGTTTCAAGGTGTCGCTAGCTCTGAGGTGCCGGGTTCGATCCGCAGTCAGGTCAATGTAAAAATTCACATTTTCTACATTGTCTCGGGTCTGGGTGTTTGTGGTACCTTCGTTGTATCTGAATTCCATAACACAAGTGCTTTAGCAACTTACTTTGGGTTCAGAACAATGTATGTGATGTTGTCCGCATTTATTTATTTTGTAAGCTGATTAAGAAAATGCTCATCGGTTTTTAATTTCTTATTATAGAAAAAAGTGTTTCATTGTCATAAGTGATCCAGGTGACTTAATCAGAATATCAGTGGCGTATAATGAAGCTATCCTTTTAGAAGTGGAGGGTGAATATCTTTTTAGATTTTCGCGGTATATTTATATCATACTTCAATTGACTTGATGGTTAAATTCTTCTCTGAGAGTTTGAGCTATAATAAGGCTATGGGATATCAAAAACCATATCAGTAAATGTATAAAGTAAGTGCATGTACTGTTTAAGAAAATATTGCTGTTACTCCTAGTCCATGGCCGGAGGACGGCATCGAGTTCACGACGCTGTGGGGCCGCAGCATCAACATGGGCTGCGCGCAGTGGCAGCTGCTGCTGCGCGACTTCCCGCAGCCGCTGCTCAGCATGAGCGAGCTGCGCATGTGGGGGACCCTCATGGCCGCAGAGGAACAGGCGCCGCCCAGAGGTACGCACGAATGATGCAACTTTACTACTTCTCTTGTATTTTTGTACAAATGAATGACAATGCACGCAATTGTTAAGATAATCTTTTAGATGATTTAAATACCATTTGTGATTTCCAGATTTGTGACCATTCAATGCTAATTAAGGCTATGCTTTTAGCAATAAGAATGTACCACGTTATTATTAATTAATATAAAAAACTCTCCCCTTCTCTGGCGCAGTGTATCAGAATAAAATATGCTAAGCAAAATAAAATATAACAAATAAAAAGCTGTAAACCTTTGTATGAAATTAGGTACAATTTTATTTATTTCTACATAGTGAAACAAAAAAATATATAAATGTATAGTTTAACAAATGAACCATTTGTCCGACGCGATAGTTAAGTCCTGAAGGTTTTTAGTAATGATGATGATGAGGCACGATGTGGTGCGTGCTATGCTTCAGGGTCGCGTGGGAACTGGAAAAGAAGATACACAATTAGAAAGAGTACAACATTCTTGAACAGAGTTACCTATCTTTTGGCCTTAACAAATAGCTATATTAATTAATTTTATATCACTTAGCTTCAGCAAACAAAAAAATTCATCAGCTTTTGTAAAATTTTTGGGTATGTCCTATGGAATCCTTAAAAATAGTTTTTTTTTATTGCTTGGTTTATATTTAAAGGGCTTTTATTTAATTCATTTTAAGTTCAAAACTATGAATATATTTTCAAACTTAAAGTGTTGCGTTTCAAAGCCAAGTTTATATTACTGAATCTGTGAATAATTACACTTACCCGGAGTGGTCATCACCGTGGTAGTCGACATGTCTGATGTTGCCGTCAGGCTCGTGCAGGGAGTAGTACCCCTTGACCACGTCACCGTCGCGGTGCTCGTGCTGAGACTTGTGGTCGCCCGTGTGCTCATCAGTAACCTCATAGCCGAAGTCGTACTTAGGATACGCCTGGAAATCAAAACATATAGAATAAAAAGCTCCTTTTAAAAGGAGTTTTTGTTGTGTATATTTTTGACTAAGGTTGTTAAATTCAGCGACAAGTTAGCAATGGATTGTAAATTTATTTACGAGAAAATTCCCTTTTATTATAAAGTCTTATATTAAAAAAATATATGAAATTTCAAGGAATAGAAAATTGTATTAAGGCTCAAGGAAAGTTCTTTATGACAACAGGTGTGTTCATAATTCAGGAAAAAACTGGGTTAGCTTTATGACTAATTTATTAACGATTAAGAATAAAAATGTTAATTACTAGCCTAGTTGGATTAAAGGAATTTTGTTCTTGCAAGTTTAAGGTATGACTATGCTTGGAATTTGTATGTGTCCATATTTGATTGCAGAATAATTTAAGATTATCTGATCTGATTGTCAGTTAGTTATGCTAATCCAAGTGAGGTATCATGTTTAGGTTATTAAATATTATTAAATGCAATTTAATTAGAGATGACAACAGATAACTTATCGATTAATGAAATGAAAATAAATTTTATCGATTAAAAAATTGATTTACAAACAAATCGATTAATAATATGAAAGTAATATCGAACTTACATAGTAGTCATGATGGCCGTGTCCAGTGTGGACCTCCTGATGGTGTCCGTCGTGGCGGTTGACGTATTGAGAGGAGAACCCGTGGGCGGACACCACGGCTACAGCCACGGACAATGCGCAGATCACCTGGAATAAGGCCGATGCTATAGGCCGTCTTTATACTATTGGAAAAGTAGCATGAAGGAGTCTGCCCACTAGCCCGTTCCGTTACCGGCCAGTACCGTTGCCTTTTTAATACAGAGAATATTTTTTCGTCCGACACGTCAATAGAACGCTCAAGGTATGGAACGGTGTAGTGGGCAGGCTCCTTTATGCTATATTTTCACTACTAATCG
The DNA here is from genome assembly GCF_003590095.1 of Trichoplusia ni. Taxonomy (NCBI): domain Eukaryota; kingdom Metazoa; phylum Arthropoda; class Insecta; order Lepidoptera; family Noctuidae; genus Trichoplusia; species Trichoplusia ni. The sequence goes on from NC_039480.1 coordinate 965,036, forward strand.
AAAAAGTGACGAGAAGAAATAAAGGAAAGACTGAATTTAGAGTGACCCATTTCTTCATATAATTACGAGTTTCAAATTCTAAAAGCCATAAAGATATTGGTGTTTTATTTCTAAACAAGCGGCGACAAGTAGCCGCGATACACAAAGTAATTAGGTAATTTAAATTAGGTTCATGATTTTAAGTATTATTTATAAGTAGCACTAAATAAATATAATTATAAGATAGTAAAATACCTTGATGAACATTTTGGTTGGATGCTTGTAGCTACTGTGTATGAAGATACAACTTTGTAAACTGATACGTTATGTAAAAAACTCGCGTCTTTTATATTGTTTAAAAGAATGTATCCAAGGTAATATTGGTTTCACTCCGAATTATATTGACCGTAAAATTATCCGCGATATGGTGTTATGAACAGATAACAATTTTGTAAAAGTTGTGAAGCACATAACTGCGGTAATTGATCGCGTGTCGTAAAGGTCGCCTCGTTGTAACACTGTCTAACATAGCAACATAATCCGTATAAGATTATGAATGCTAGATTTTTCGAACTAAGATTCGAATAATGTAATTTTAATTGAAATTATATGGTTTTTGGGTCTAATTTGTATTTCTCGTTTTTTTCAGGAAAAGTATGATAGTTATAGTGTTTTTTATTATTATTACTTCTCAAATACATAAGAAATAAGCTTGCAGTAACTAAACAATTAGGAATAAGTGTCTCACATGTGATACTTTTTATGTAATATTTTGTTTTTATAGCCTGTTTTTTAGATCCCATTGCTGGGCGAAAAGGGTAGGGATCCTTTTCTGGAATTATCTGTTATTTTTAGGAGGAAGGTGATCGGTATTCTTCCTATATACCATTAAATTTAACATGTCATAAATGGTTTGTCCCACAGCGGTCCGCACCGTAGTCATAGACCAGGGCGCTCCTTGGGGCCCGCAAGAGTTGGAGCGCAGCATGATGCCGCTCAAGTGGTACTACGACCTTTGCTGCGAGATGGCCGAGTTCAGCTACGCGTTCGGACCCTGCTGGGAGCCCGTCATCGCACACTGCAATCTATGTAAGATCATTCTCCTTTTCAATTACTCCTATGTTAAAAATTGAAAAAATCATAATTCGAATTGTAAGTTTCAAGATTAGACTAGGTTTATCTATCGACTACCATTGTGTGAATGTCTATGGCGAATATGAATATAAAACTTTTATGTTAAGTTACAAGTCGCACACTTTTATTCCATAAGCACAATAGTCATATTATCCTAATTGTGTTACGATATACTATCAGAAATCATCAACATATTCATCAAGCACAGCTTTTGTCCTCCCACCGCTGGTCATAGACCTCTCTCGTGCCCATTTTTACGGTCGCCTACCAGCATCATGCAGAAATATATACATAATATTTTATAATTGTAATTTTCGATTATATCATATTTTTAGCGTTCGACCAAGTTTCTCGACCATCGCTCGACCCGTCTGCACCCTTAGCGTGGTGGGATAAGGTCCGGCTGTTGATGCACGGCCGGCTGACAGTCAACTGCGCCAAGTTCACGTGTCTGCTGCATGTGTCCCTAGACCCATACAACACTACCGAGGAGATGGAGGTCACCTGGACTGATCTTGTACTGGATTGGACTAATGGTAAGTTTTGATAAGAGGTTGGTTAGTGAACAACTCTTTTAGGGAGTAAATAGGAAATTTCTGAAGGACTTTCTGGTGAAAAAGCCTCGTTGGAAAGGCTCTCTTTTATTGGGAGGGGAGACCTTTTGCCATACGTAAAGTATGGCAAAAGGTCTCCTCTTTGTAATAGAAAGAAAAACGAGCGTTTATCGAGACATTTATATATTTTTTAAGAGACATGTAATGTTCGTATACTTTACAAACTTGACCGAGTTTAAGGCTTGCGTGATAGAAAATATAATGTATGAAATAATGTTATCTAAACTAAATTTTATTGTTATGAGTATAGGTATAATTGCGTTAGATTGTCAAGGTCAAAGTTACTGTTATCCAAAACTGTGCGATTAATATGTATTAAACCTTTTGTCAAATTATTTGATATTACGAAACTGTAACAATGTAATTGAAAAAGAAGTCTCGGTTGATATTAGAAAAAATATCATATCTGTTAGTGAAATATCTTAACCAGACTACCTGTGAATTTTTTCAAAGAAGTCAATTTTTCTCTCATACCCAAAAACATCCCAACAGGCAAGTTAGGTTTCCTGGGCACGCTGGACGTGTACGTGCGCACGGCCAGCAAGTACGACGACTGCCGCGTGCTGAGCGTGCCGGCCCTGCGCCTGTCCGTGAAGCTGGGCTGGCAGTGCGTGGCCGACCCGCGCGACCACCACGCCGTGGCGCCCTGCGCGCCCACGCGCCTGCCCGAGTACTCCAGCAATCAGGTAACCGCGTAATACCACTTCGGTTGGCTCAGCGACCCAAATTGTGTCTTGGCCTCTGATGCGAGAGAGCGCCACTTTACCCGATCCTTCGCCACTTCTCGCCAGTCATCGCCGTGATTCGCCCGAAGATCCGCCTCAACTGTGTCACTCTAGCGATACCTGGGTTGGCCAACAGGGCTTCTACCTTCAGATTAGATAGGCTAAGCTATTTAATTCCTAATCTCCAAATAAAGAAATATTTCTTTTCTCGTTGATCGTTTCTAGACTGGCCTGTTGGTGTTACTTACCCAGACTGCTATGCCGGAGGTCGTCGGTTCGATTCCCACTCAAGACAAATGTTCGTGTGATGAGCACGATATTTTTTTCTGCGTCTGGGTGTAATTTATCTATATTATGCATGGAAATATATATTTTTATATATAATTATGTTTATCAGTTGTCTAGTGCTCATAACACAAGCTTTGCTCAGTTTGAGACTAGATAGCGTTGTGTGAAAGTTGTGGAATTATTATGGTGCTTAGATTCAGTTCCTCCATAGAAAAGTCTAATCAACACACCTTTTAGCTAAGAAAATCATCTATCTTATCCGGACCACTTTATTGCAATAATTGTTAATTTCAAGGTCAATATCATCTTGCAAAACTCGGTGCTATAAATCTTTATTTGTCTATAGGAGCATGATTCCTACCGAGCGTTTCGTTCGCAAGGGTTGGACCTGCATCTCAGCATGGAGACGAAACCGGTCGAGAAAGATGGAAACGGTCCGGTGTTGTTGCTATACGGCAGTACACTCAGGTACAAAGGAAATTAACTTAAAATACGGTTTATGGAGGAAGATTTTTAGAATAGATCTGTAAAATAATATAATCATGGAATATTGTCGTTATTATCAGGATTATTGAAATAAGAATGCAGTCTGATTGTTTTGAAATAAGGTGCTGCATAATTATATGTAAAAAGCTATAATTTTTTAATAATTGTTTTTCATTTATCGTATTTGCAGAAATATTCTCCCAATATTTATTCCAAGTGCTTTTCCATTACACACGAAGGTTGACTGCTAGATAATGATTTGCGACATTAAGTCCACCTCATAGACCACAGTAAATTGTACGTAAAAGTTTAAATAAATATAACTCCTATTCATTGTAAATTTTCAGATGGTTTGAGAGCCTGAAGCTGATATTGTCTGGCATCACGCGGCCGACGCGGCGCGGACGCATCTTTAAGAACGTGCGCCCGCGCAAGCCGCAGCTGTCGAGACACTACCGGAATGTCAGCGTGTCTGTCACCTTGCACAACTTGCAGGTAAGCACTTTGAGTTTTTTTGTTAATTTGATTGGCAAGTATGTTAAATACATGAAGAGATAATAATTAAAACTTTTACTTTTTAATTTGTTATATTCTATTAGTCCTTGACTTGTACGTTCTCAGAGAGAAAAATCGATTGCTAAAATATAATATTGGTAACTGTATTCTTAAAAAAATTATGTGTCTTGACGCTGCTTTTTGTAAAATCTTTTGATTATTTCAAAGTATTTAGTAATTCGGTCCAAAAAATAATAGTCCATTTCGAAAAACTACTTTTAAATATTTTACTATAAAACCATAATAAATTTGATATTCCCAAAGGTGTTCTACTGGTCATCATCCTCTCTACAACGCGGTATTGAGATGCTGGGTGTCCGCGTGACGTGTGGCTCCAAGCACCGCCTGTCGCTGGTGGCCACCAACGACGGCCTCGTGCGTCGGCCGCGCGCCAACTGGACCACTGTCTACATGAACTGCGATCTCAATGATGCCGAGATCTGGCTGAAGACCTTGGCGGCTGCTGAGGAGAAGGAAGGTGACGAGGTGAGTAGGACGATGTGTAGGTCACCGGTGACCTATAAATAATACACTTGTTTTAGCATTAAAATAAGTTTATCAATTTACTGTTTGAGAGATGTCTTTTTTTCAATAGGAGATATTTCTACAATACATTCATCGGCATTTAGAAAGTAAAATCTGCTTTGTTTATTTTTACCCTTCCTGCCTTCAAGTAAACACAATAGTTTCTTAGTAAAGTTTTGATTTTATGGCGATACTCAGATATAGTGACATTATAACGATGCAGTCGCCTTTTTTTTTCAAATGAACTTTATTGACATGACGCTCGCGCTTGCTGCCTTTACACTTGCGAGCGGCGTACTATTTCGGTCTGACTGCATGTCCCCGTGTGGGTGCAGTACGGGCGGCTGGGCCCGCGCGTGCTGGAGAAGTGCTACTGCCTGTCGGTGCGGCGCGTGTCGTACGGGCGCGAGGCGGGCGTGTCGGCGGGCGCGCCGCCCACGCACCGCCTGGCCGTGCACGACCTGCGCGGGGCCTGGACCAAGCTCAACCGGGACCTCGCCTTCGCGCTCATCGACACCTACATGAAGACGCAGGCGAGTCTCATTATAATATTATTTATATCACGTCTTCTGGAAAAGAGCGGTCACATGCCACAATAATTAAGTAACTTCTGCAAGAAAGCTTCATGCGATGTAGATAAGATCAGATCTCGATAAGGAAGTTTAAGGAAAGGATTTACAATACTAATTAATCATCAAGTGAAAATTTAGTTTTAACGAAATAAATAAACATTTTTCGGTAGACTTGCTTTGTAAAGTGCAAGACAGTACTTTTCGGAAACAAGATCATTAAAGTAAATGTGACAAAAATAAAGTAGAATGTTTTTAAGTTTAACATTTTTATTTTTATTTACAGCAATTGAAGAAGAACCTATCAACGAAAGCTCTGAAGGAAGAGGAACAGCCTACTACGTCACCTAAACACCAACGTGAGGCTGACGTCATATCTCCACCACCACCGGTCTCCACACAGGTAAGTGTTTCATATTTAGGTTATAATGAGTATTGTTGTAGTGTGTGTTGTTGAAATTGCGGTATTACGCAAAATGTAGGTAAAACTGGTTAAATAATGTAGCTGATGTTTCTGTACGGGACTAGGTTGATTTTGGGAGTGAGTCAGAAATAAATTATTGTTTGTATCGACTTAAATTGGGGAGAAATGGGAGAAAAAAATGGGAAGAAGCGGGTAGCGCAGACTAAATCTAAATTGCAGTGCTACGTCGTCATCTAGTCTAACGTATAGTTTTGCCTATCAAAGGAATACAAAATAAGTTACAGTTACCGGCATGGATCTTGAGTGCTTGGTGGAAGAGTGGGGATCGCTTTGCGCATCGTAAAATCAAAATCCATTTATTCAAAATAGGCTACAAGGTAGCACTTATTGAACGTCAAAATATACAGACAGCTCCCCGTATCGCCCACCCGTCACCGCTTCCTAAGTGCTCTAGCTGTGAAGAAGAAACGGCGCAACAAACTCCACAACATAGCACGCTGTCGCTTTTTTACATAAATATATTTACACCTAAATTGATTATTAAGGAAACGCTGCAAAATAAGACAGTGTTTACAGAGGGTGGGGTATGACTTATTTGATCTATTTAATAAACTAACAACCAAGACAGCAGTACGACCAGTCACCACAAGCAGCACCCGTTCACGAGCATGACGCAAGGGTCAGCCATCACCTTCCTCGCCATATTAGAGGGAAGGAGGTGACCCGACCCAAAACGCCACCGCAGGCAATGACGACTAAGGGAGCATGACGCAGCTGCTGCCGGTATTAAAAATGACAAAAGAACTAATACCTCAAACGCTGACTTACTGCACCGTCCCCTCATTAAATACATTCATTTGTAATTAAATTTTATTAATAATATAATTATGTCAATATGTAAATAAACATACGCATAATCGTATTAGAAATAAAACCAAACATTTTTATAAAATAAACATACCAAGCGTATGTGGATCATTAAAAAATTATAAAACTGTCACATACAATCTGTACGTCAATCAAGAATTAAAATAACAGCAACTCCACACTGAACCGCCTTTTGCCTTTCAGAGCGACCAACAATTTTTATCATTGAAATAATCATTTAAGGTGTAGTACGCCTTTTTACAGAGCTTAGTTTTTACTACAGCAAGTCTAGCATGTCTCGGGGTATTTTATTATATATACGAATACCAAGCCCTACAAACGAGTTGTGTACCCTATGTAGCCGGTGAGAGGAACTGCATAATTTGTGCCTATTTCTAGTATTGATATTATGTACATCATATTTTTTTGTGTATAAAGTAATGTTTTGTTGAATATATAATATGTTGGCTAAAATGAATTGGGAAGCGACAGTCAAAATGCCAACTTCCTTAAAGTGTTCTCTAAGAGAAACCCTAGAGCCCAACTGATATATTGACCTAATAGCTCGTTTTGCAGAACGAAGACAGTTTCAATTTCTGCAGCTTTACCCCACAACAGTATGCCATACGACATGACGCTATGAAAGTAGCTAAATTAATCAAGACGAGCTGTGTCCACATCGGTCAATTTTCTTACCTTCCTAACCGCATAGGCAGCTGAACTAAGCTTGCTTGCAAGACATGAAATGTGGGGTGCCCATTTAAGTTTACAATCAATTGTAATGCCCAAAAACACTGTAGATTCTACCGTCTCCAATATCTCATTATTAACGAAAATATTAGGGCGAAAATTTTTTACATTTGGCATCGCGAATTTTATACATTTCGTTTTCTTAGCGTTAAGTACCAAATTATTAACGGCAAACCAATTGGTAACTAAAGAAAGCGAGTCATTAATATCATCAAAACTACTTCTATTTCTATTTACTTTAAATATAAGTGAAGTATCGTCAGCAAAAAGTACAGTGTCACAGATGCCTTTTAAACAGAATAGCAGGTCATTTATATACACCAGGAATAGGAAAGGGCCAAGTATTGATCCCTGGGGAACGCCTAATTTAACTGGAAGAGGTCCAGATTTCACGCCACTGACATCTACATGTTGAACGCGTCGTTTCAAATACGATTCTAATAATTTTAATTCCATATCATGTGTGCCATAGTAACTAAGTTTAGAGAGTAGTGTGCCATGATCCACGCAGTCAAACGCCTTAAAAAGGTCACAGAACACGCCTATGGCGTTCTGTGAGTTCTCCCAGGCATTGTAGATATGCTTAAGTAAGGCTACACCTGCATCTGTTGTTGAACGGCCCTTGGTAAAACCGTATTGTTCCGAGTGAAGTATTTTATTAGAGTTAAAATGTCTCCATAACTGCTGTAGTATTATTTTCTCAAAAATTTTGCTATACGCGGGTAGAACAGAAATGGGTCTGAAGTTACTTCACTTTTATTTCCGGATTTAAACAAGGGTATAATCTTACTGTACTTCATGAGGTCGGGGAAGATACCTGAATCGATACACTTGTTAAAAATTACGGAAAGATATGGAGCGACAAAATCTATAATATTATTAATTAACTTAACAGAAATACCCTAGAAGTCGCCAGTATTTTTTTTTGTTTAGAGATTTAAAAGTTACATCTACATCCCTAGGGTTTATATGCTCAAAAGTGAATACAGAATTACATTTTTGGACACTACTTGATAAGAATTTTCCTGCAGCAGCCGCGGATGACTTTAAGGAGCTAGTTGTCGCCATCGGAATGTTAGCAAAGAAGTCATTGAATTTTTGAGCCACTTCTAAAGGTTTATTTATCAATTTATCATTACTAATAATTTCAAATTGATTGTCACGTTTGACAGATTTACCCGTTTCGTTATTGATTAAATCCCAAGTAGTTTTAATTTTATTATTGGAAAGTTTAATTTTTTCACTAATTAATTTAGACTTAGCCAAGTTGCATACTTTTTTTAAAGTTTTCCAATATAATCTTACATAGTTTAAAAAGGGTATATCAAACTTATATGTTTTCATTCCATAAAGCTCATACAATTTTGTTCTACTTTTGTAAATACCCGCGGTAGCCCATTGGTTAAAAGGTGCAATTGTATTTTTAACATTTAAAGTTTTTATTTTAAATGTAGATTCAAATTCGAATTTAATACGGTCGAAAAGAGCTCCATAGATGTCATTAGGATTCTCTAATTCTAAAATAGAAGGATTTATTTTAGAAACTACCTTTTCTTTAAAACGATTGCAAGATCTGATGTTATATTGCTTTAAACTTTTTTATTAATAGCATCAGAATTACTAAATATATTGTCAAGGCAAGTTGAAGAGGATGAAGTTATTGTACTGGGCTCAAAGAAAAAGTTACTTAAGTTATATGACTTAAAAAGATTAAGTAATCTACTAGTGTTCATAGTAACCTCAAGTATATTGACATTAAAATCTCCACAAACAATTATATTTTTCCTGCTTGACCTAATTTTATTAAGAGAGTCCTCTAACACCGCTTCAAATACATTAAAGTCTCCTATGGGGGGCCTATACACATAAAGTATAATGTATCGCTCTAGCTCAACACAATATAGATAGATAGATATATATAGAAAGACTAACAATGTCAGATCGTTCTTTACATTTAATAGTGTTTGAGACAATAATAAGAGACCCTCCGCGAATAGCAGTTTTTCTTACAAACGCACTTTGTATAGAATTACCATCGAAATTAAAACAACCAATTTCGTGGGTTTTTAACCAATGTTCAGTCAAACATAACACCTGAACACTATAGTTTTCTATAAATAAACTTAATTCTAAATCCTTGCCGGAGAGGCCCTGCATGTTTTGATGCACAACATTTAATTGATGAGGGCCAACCTTTGTCCCATCTTGTAGTTTAAACTACTAGATGTGTCAGAATAGGTATTAGTAATACTACTAACACAATCCAAAGTCTTAAGTACCTTATTAGTACCAGTGTCATATTGTAAATTATATGCTAAAAGCTTAGCAATTCGTCTCTTACATTTAATAGGCATATACATTGTATATTTAGTTAATTTAAATCTACTAGTAAACTTGTTTATGTCAAACATTGAAATAACATTATTATGGTGGTGGCATAACGTGGACAGAAGCTTATTCAAATTATAAATGTGTTCATTTTGAGTGCTAGATAAATTATTGTCATATGGTAAAGCTCCAATAATAAATTTACATTTGTTTTTATTGTTCATGTCTAACATCAGTTGGACACATTCTATCAAGTCCTCTCTATTTACATTTAAACTGGCACCAAACAGTAGGACAATAGTGGAACCCAAATTAATTTCTGGTTTTAAAATCATGTTTGTCAGCTTTCTGATGCTGATCCCAGGAACACAGGTATTAGTAATTGAACTCCCTGAGTATGAGTTAGTTAGACTGCCAAGATTTTGACCTAACTTATCTGAGAACATGTAATATGAAGTCTCATTTAATGTTATAGAATTATGCACTGTGTCCGACTCTAATGGTTTACTCACTACAGGAGTTACATTTGCCTGAGGGGGGTCAGACAGGAGAGAGGAACCATGGCAAGTACAGCAAAGATTGTTTGTAAGAGACTCATAGCGCTCTGCATTGTACCTAACCAGATCCACAAGCTCACCCGCTTCCACCATACGCTCCTGCAAGTCTTTTTGAGATGATGTATATTTATTAAATATACTGTTCAGGGAAATCTCTTTCTGAATTAATTGTTCCTGAAGTGATTGTGTGTCCCTATCATACATAGACCTACATAATTCAAGATCACTAGACAATTGGTGTAATTGAGACCTGAATTTAACTTGACCTCTCCGTAATGCTAAGTTAATTTTAAGAACATTTTGTTTTTAATACTTTTCTTATATTTGTTAATGAGTTTACTTATTCTAATATACTTTTTTAACTTATTATGACTAGTAAATACAATGTTTTTGCAAATAGAATCATTTTCAGTCAAGTCTATAATAACTGGATTTTCACATCCTAACTCAGATACGCTACTGACCAACTCATTATACAGGTTGCAGGTGGTGGTTGCCTGTTCAATGTCTTTCTGAGACTCTAAATTTGAAATACTTTTATATGCTTCACAAAGTTCTAATTCAAGCTCAGAAATCCGTCTTCATGAAAGTTCATGCGTGTCCATGCAGTGTTGGTAGTCGGACACTATTTGACGGAGTTGATGATGTTGGTTGTGTATGTCCATGTATTGTATGTGAAGTTCAGATAGTTCATTTTTCAGCTCGGTGTTCCTGTCAATAATCTTCTTTAATTCCACTTCACTGTCCTCCCTCTCCTGCAGTAGGTCGGTACAAAGAATCTTTGAAGCCTCCAATTCCTTCAGAGTAGCCCTCAACTTGTCCTCCATTGATGCAGCCCTGCGGGTCAACATGACTAACCTCACAGGTGTCTGTAATGTAAGGTCAGATAGCTCATTACTATGAAAGGAAAGTTAAGACAGAGGTGAAAAGGAAAGGAAGAAAAGTTAAATAATTCTAGAAAATTAGTAAGAAGGAAAGATTTGAGTAAACAATTGAAACAACTGTTATGTAACGATAATTGGTAAGGTACAAAGCCTCTTTTTTCTTTTGTTATTTAAATTGATCACTTTCAATTTATTTATTGGTAATGTGTAGGTAGCTACTCATCTAGTAAGAATTGACATTAATAAATATTCTTATTTTAGTAAATATAATTTTAATTTGACAGTTATTAAGTTGTGTGCATAATTTAATAGTAAAAAGCTTGAAAGAACACGATCTGCTGTGAATTAAATGTCAAAAAAAATAAATTGTCACTTGATAAATACTAATGAAAGAAACAAAAGGTACTATTATAAGACGTTAATAAGTGTGTTTTTTTTAAATCTTATAGTGTGTGATGTGGAAATAGCCAAAAAACTAATAACTCCCCTGGTTTTATGAAGTTTTGAATTCCATCCGTTGACAGTTGACACAGCGGCCGGCACTAATGTGCCGCGGTCGAACTAATCGCGGTCGAACACAAATTAGATTAATGTACGGTTCTTTGAGTTTAAATAACACTTATACATGTAATAATATTACTAAAACTATAAGGTAATGTTTAATTAATAACTATTTAGATATAAAAACAATATTTTAAGATTAAAATAACACGGAGCCGTTTTTAAGTGCCGTAATTAAGGATCTATTTGCAGCCATCTTTAAATCTTGTAAATCTAATGCATCTTTAAATAAAACGCTAATCAATTGTACGTACTCGTCGTCTTGAGGTGCATGCCACTGCACCAAACAACGAATTTCAACGAATCACGAGTGAGAGCTGCGGAGCCAATCACTGCACTTGAGTCCGCCCCGCGCCTCACTTCATACCTCAAAAGGGATCCAAAAAATCACTTCTGCGCAGGTGAAGGTCAGCGCTCAAGATCCATGCCGATAACTGTACATATAAGAACAATATAGACTAGGTGTTCTCTACACGTATTCACACTGGCACGTGTCCCCCCAGTCGAGCGGCGGGGCTGCGGGCGGCGCGGCGGGCGGCGGCGGCATGCTGGCGGCGCTGGTGGCGGAGGCGGGCGGCTCGGCGCCCGTCGTGTTCAGCGACGAGCTGTCCGGCGCCGAGGACGCGCCGCCGCCGCACGCGCCGCACGCCAGGCACGTGCTGGACGACGACAACGCGCACACCGCCTGCCTCAGTCAGTACACACCTATACTATTATATACTTAATTTAAATATTTTTATTTTCTCGACCTGGTGAATGCCGCTGGGTCTCGTTGGATGCAGGTGGCAATGAACCGGTCGTGCTGGAGAATATATGGAGAGGCCTATGTCCAGCAGTGGACAGCTATAGGCTGAAATGATGATGATGAAATATTTTTAGAAAGAACAAGATATTTTTAAATCAGTAGCAGACAAACATCGGACAAGTTTCTTGAGCGAAGCTTTTGCTTGTAATTTGGATAACCGGAAGCAGATTTTGGACAAATATACCACATCTTTTGTTAATGCATTTCAATTACTTCCTTATTTATGCCATCAAAATTCTGTAAAATTAGTTGTAACATAAAAAAAACTAATTGAAATATCCTTGCTTCCACCAACGTTCCAGTCGAGCTGGTGAACTCGCAGGTGGTGCTGAAGGGCTGCGAGACGCGCGGCTACGTGATCCTGTGCGCGGCGCGCGCCGAGGTGCGGCAGCGCGTGCGGCGCGCGCCCGCCGCCGCGGCCTGGAGCGGCGCGCTGTCCGCCATGCAGTACTACGCCACCGTCAGCGCCGCCGACCGGGACCAGCTGCTCGGTAACTACACTACACTATATGACCCACTGCTGGGCAATGGCCTCCCCTTTCTCTTCCAAACCTCTCTATCCTTCGCGATTTCTGACCACGTGCGCCACCTGCGTCGCGGGCGACCTCGTCGATGATGAGAAGAAAATATTGTGAGAAATAAAATAATTTTGTTAAAATTTACAGTAATTTTAACGTACAGGCGAGTTGATCATTTGCTACATTAGTAATACGAACACGGATTAACATCCAACACTGATTTTCGTCAACTCATCAACTCACCAACAATACGACTTACGAGCCATACATGTACATTCACAACTTAATGTTTAAAATATAATGTATGGTACAAAAAAAGTTAAAGTTAACAAAAATTACCAAATAATTATTAAATAAATAAAAAATGGATGTTCACCTAAACCTATTATGAATTTATGTTAATTTCATCATATAACAGAGAACATCCAGTGGGTATCGGTGGAGGAGATAGAGGAGCGCTGGCAGAGCACAGAGATCAGCACTCTGCCGGACGTGCCGCGGCTAGTGGGCAGCGGACACTCCGCCGGCGGAGTCATCGGCCGGACTGTGGGGCCCGGCGCAGAGACCGGGCTCGCGCAGGTACACGGAGACCACCTAAGTATTATAGGTCTTGTTGGAGGACTCTTGCGTAATCCAGATTACTTTGATTAGTGTGGTGAATTTTTCAAAGCCGCCCTGAGGTTAACTACGGAAAATCCACTAGATGTCTATTAAAAAATACAAAATTAATATTGTACAATATATATTTTTTATTAATATTGTATTTTATCGATTTAATTTTTTTATTGATACATTTACTATATTTATAACAGACAATTATAATACTAAATACTGCTACTGCACTTTGGAGCAGATGAAAAAAATGTTCTGCTGAATTAGCAACAAATTCGTAATAAAATTATAATGCACTGTTACAGCGATATTTATTTCACAGTATTTCACAGAACACAATATACACAAAAATACCAAAAAAGGGGACTGCTTATTGAAGAGATTCGTTTGTTGCTCACAGCTGCAGCGCATCGTGTCCCGCTGCGCGTGCGAGTTCTACTACGTGTCGCACGAGGAGGCGGAGTCGCTGGGCGGGCAGGGCGCGGGCTGGGCGCAGCAGCAGCCCTACGACTCCTTCACGCTCATGCATCACGACCTCAACGTCTGCACCAACTCGCTGCAGGTTACTATCTTAAATCTGACTGTCCCGTCAAAAACCCGGTCTTTAAAGTTTAAATATTTCGCCTATCATGGTTACATTTAAGAAAACTATTTTTTTTTATATTTTGACCTTTGGTAGTAAAAATTCAAAAACTGCGCCCAAAGCCTTCATATTGTATTCTATGCCTAAAATCAGTCAGTTTCAAAACCATGCAGTCCACTTATAATGTAATGTAACATTAATATCACGCTCAACGAACGTCAAGTGTGAAAATATGGGCCCCTAATTAATTTTATCCCACTTGAATATAATGTAATATCACTACGTTTTGTTCCCCGCAGTACGCCATGCTGCTGGACGTGGTGAACAACGTGGTCCTGCACGTGGAGCCGGAGCGGCGGCGGACCCTGGAGCGGCGCGCGCGCATGCGCTTCCAGCTGCAGCTGCACCAGGACCAGGACCCGCGACACCTCATACACAAGCTGCAGACACAGGTACACGGGACATTGCTTGCTACTGGACACAGTTCCAATGTGTCAATTGTGTCTTCGTATGTTAATATAATTTCAACATGCAAGGTATTAGAAGAATCTATATTTTGAAGAAACTGAAAATTAAAGAATACTATAAGTACATAAATGGAATACATCGAAAAATTTGTTATAATTTTAATGTAAATTATGTAAGAAAGGGGCGGGCAATAAAACATAGGATGACTCATTTAAACTTCCTTAAAAATTGAATTAAAACTTATAGTTGTTATAATTCACACAAAGAAATAATATATGTAATGAAGTGATGTATATTTTATCACAATCTGTAAAATAAAAACGCAAAAAGGATCTCTCCGGCGGGGAATCGAACCCCGGTCTCCCGCGTGACAGGCGGGGATACTGACCACTATACTACCGAAGATGTTGAGTGTGTTGGCGAAATACCTGTTATGTGTTCTGATATAATAGTGAACGTGAATAAAATGCGTCATACAGATGTAATTGTCACGCAACACCAATCGTTCTAAGTAAAGCTGTTATTATATCGATGACTCATTTTTATAAGAATCGAGTAAGTAAATTGGCTCATAGATAAATCGAATGTATGAACAACTAAATAGATACGTTATTTAATCATTCGCATCGTCATATAATTAATTATGAATCAATATTACTAGTGAATTAATCATGCCTGCATTCAAACAATGAAAGGATACATAGGTAACGATACATAATGTAATATAAGATTTTTCTTTTTACAATACACATCATAAGCATGAATTAAAAACATTAAACTGAACAATAAAAGAAATCTATCTGAATAAATACAGTTGTGTACCTTGAAATTATTTCGTTTTGATGAGTCATCCCTAATACTAACTCACGGATCTAGTTACAGTGGTCACGACATAATAAGTTTAAGCACGAATATAACTCGATCTTCGTTTTCCACTAGGTGCGGGAGTCTCTAGCCAGACTCCGTCGCTTAGAGAAAGAGTACTACCTCAAGAACAGGTCCATGACGGGCAACGACCCCGCCGCCATGGATGAGCTGAAGAGCTTGGATGATCAGGTATGACTACTTATTATACGGCAAAAGTATCAGTTCTGCCTCAGTCGTCTGGCGATGCCATATTACCCCAATATAACTGCTTTAAGAGGTTTTTTTTCTACTCGTGCACCGTGTCGCTAGGTTTCACATACACAAAGACACCCAGCCTGGATACGGGGATGGACTGGGTTTGGGCGGTGTCCTTAATGATTGAGCCCAAGTGCTTAAATTCAGCCTTTTTTTTTCTTTGCTGGACAACATCCTTAGAGATACAACTATTAATTTTTGTTCCTATCAAAATGTTGATTGAAAAATGTATTTCATTCCACAACATGAGAAAGCTATTTACATTCTATTGTTGTATACTTTGATGTTTCACTTGTCTGTACGAAATTAAAATCAAAACTCATGTATTCTTGTTCAACCACGTAGGTGAACGAGTGCAAGGAGTCGGTGTGGTCCCTGGGCGAGGAGCTGGACGCGATGGTCCGCGCGTGGCGGGAGGTGGGGCGCGCGTCGGCCGCGCCCGCCGTCCGCAGTGCGCACGCGCCGCCGCACCGCTACAACGAGATCTGCTTCAAGAGCGCGCGCTGGAGGCTCACTGACGCCGACGGACAGCTCGGCATCGCTGACTTGCTGCTTACTAACTTCCTGTAAGTCGAAGTCGGACGAAGTCTTCGCCGTACAATATTAATGGTCTAGTATTAGTGGTGAGCTTTGAGAAAGGTTGAGAATGACAGAGGCGATGAACTGAAAGTATGAGAAAGCAATAGCCCGTGTAAAGTGGAAGTACAGAAAGTAAATATTTGCCGTGCTCATTGATGGCCAATCAAAAAAAAAAACGCTATAAATATGAGCTTTTGAAAGCCTAATTTACACATATTTTTATTTGTGCAGGTACACAAAGACGTCCAGATCGGATGACTCCGTGGAGCATCAACTGGAGCTTGGTTACGTGCGCGTTAAGAACTTACTGCCGAACGAACCATTTCCTGAGGTAAGAAAATTGTGACATACTGGATACAGAACGGTATTTCTCCTTCTTTTTGAAAAGGGAAAATGATTTAGTGTTTATCTATATGAAAAAAACTAATGTGAAACTCTTTCAATTAAATTTGCTTTTTTTTTCGTCAACTCAGCTGATACACTGATAGCTGTAGTCCGATGAAGCAAATAAACTTGAACTCTCGAGGCAAAATAAAAATGTCCCGGATAAGCTTTCAGCAATAAAAATAAACATTTACGTATTTTCTCTATATCCTAGGTGTTAGTACCACAAGAGCCGTCAGGCCGGGCTCCCCTGGCCCGGCGCGCGGCGTTGCGCGTGTTCTGCCGCGACCGCCCGCCCGTCGGGGGCATCGCCGTCAAGGAACACTTCGAAGTCAACATCGTGCCCATACGGATAGGTAAGCATTAAACATAGAAGTAGTAAGAGTTTAACACCTTAACGTCGTGGCTAAGCCTAAAGCCGAAGATTGACGCCGTTGGTCCGTATGGGTTACCATCTTTGTCATAACGAGGTCCTCCGTGTTTCGGAAGGCACGTTAAATTGTGGGTCCCGGCTGTTATTCCTACATGTATCACAGTCGTTACAGGTAGTCAGAAGCTTGAATGTCTGACAACTAGTCTAACCAAGGGGTATTGTGTTGCCCAGGTAAGTGGGTTGAGTAGGTCAGACAGGCAGCCGCTCCTTAGTACTTAGCTAAAGGAAATAGGCTATCTAACGGATTCCAGATTCTAATATTTAGAATCTCAATAATTTCCTTCTCTGTTTCTCAATAACCATTCGAAGTTATGTAGAGGGAGAGGGGGGGGGATATAAGTTGTAATAACGATTTGGAAAATTAAGTGTGAATTAATTAATTATGACGATAATATAATTATCTTTAATTGATGAATGTATTGTTTTCAGACAGCACAATATATTATAAAGTTGTTAGATAATTATCAAATAATTAGCATAATTATTGTTACAGTTATGAATCTAATTATTGCTAATAAGTTTGATAAGCTAATTAAATTGTAATGAGAAATATTAGATAGATACGCGATACATCGCGGCGATAGTAATAATAATTGCACTCACACGTCATTCCCTTATTGTTATTATTGTTTATAGAAATATAAGAATATCAATTTTGAACACCCTATAAATGTGGTCTAAGGTTCACTTCAAAGTTCCCACCTGATCAAACATGGCGGCGACGCAAAGACTCTTTGGGTCATCAGTAAATGAAATAGCTGGTCTATTGCTGCTGTGTATACATAGAAATGAATGTATTTACATCTTATAGTGGTGCTAAACAACAATATTATCGATATAAGTATACTTCATCTGCAATAAAGTAGTTTTTTTTGTAGGTGAAGTTAGGACACTAATTATTGCGGCTCTTGGACATAATAATTATTACTAATAATTAAAATTAAAATTTGGATAAAATACGTTTTCTTTTTCGAAAGAATATTCACCACTTGCACGGGTCATTGATAAAACCTTAATTTCCACAAGGTTTAACCAAGAAGTTCTTCAACACGATGCTGAAGTTCTGCTTCCCGGAGCGAGACCCTGACTCCATAGAAGATGGTGAAGAAGAAACAGAGGGAACCCTGAAGGCTGGAGCCTCCTCCTCCAGCCTCGTTTCCACTGGCTCCAAGAAGATCAAGAAGAAAGGCAAAGACTCCAACTCTAACTTCTACGTCAAGAGAGACAAGAAGGATAAAGATGATGTGGAGAAGATGAAGGTTTGTAGCGCTGAGGAATTGTTAATTTGTATTTATTGTTTTTTAATTTTCTTCCTTTGCCTTATAGTATCGCAGTGCTAAAGACAGGCCTTTCTTAAATCCTTCTACTCTATTCCGCGCTTCCTCGAACCAGGTTAAATTTAAGTAAAGTCTATGTAAACTCCTGTTAAGTCAAAAAAATGTTTTCTAAAGGATCTTTTACATATAAGGAAACTGTTTTATGAACTAAAGTAAAATAGTTAAAATTACGGATTGCCTGGTGATAGTAGTGCAAACTGCAAACTTTTATAATAAAAATGGAATAAAAAGACATCTTAAGCTCTATGTAATTTAACATAAAGATAAATTTCCAATAACAGGAGCGAGCAGAAAAGAACAAGCTATTTATATACATCAAGATCCCTGAGGTACCGGTGAGGGTGTCCTACAAGGGCAGCAAGGAGAAGAACCTTGAGGATGTGAGGGATCTGCCGCTTGTACTTCCGACCCTGGAGTACCACAACGTGACGTGGACCTGGCTCGACCTGCTGCTGGCCACCAAGACTGATACAAGGAGGTAAGGGATGCCAACTGGCCTATTATTACAGATATGATTACGTTGAGGAATATAGCCTCTAGAATGCTAGGGTTAGGTTTAATCCTAGCCAGAATCGAACAGGGCATGCGCGAGCTATACCGTGGCTCTGGCTTAGGCAGTTAAAGGGGTCGAGTGGTTCAAGTCCCCGAGGGTACAAGTTATTAGCTTTTTGCCTCAGCAAAAAAAAGTTAGGGTTAATTTCAATAGAAAATTATTTTTATTTAGTCAAAAACGACTGTAATGAATCGACCTCAGTTTGATTTTGAAACTGTCTCACATATTTCCTATTTGTCTCTGCAGTATTTTGAATTATAGTTTTGAAATCAGTTAAAGTCGATGACCCTTCTTTAAATTAAAAAATATCCCCGTGCAGAATCATCTCCCTTTGAGCACCGATACTCAATCACAATAAAAATCATATGCTTAAGGCATTAAAGTAAACAAACCACTAAAATATCTGGAAACCAGTTGTATGATGGATGATGTAAAAACAAACAGCCGAGTATTTAAAGATGTGCTGATGACGTCACGTTTGAGTCACCTCCAGCACTTCTACACAGATTGCTTTACAATGCTTGCTCGTTTTCGTCTGTCGAGCATTTTCTCAAACTCTGCTAGGATAAGTTTCCAATCTAACCTGATTCTGCTCAATACAAGTATTTTGTTGGGTACGCGTGCTTTTCTGTCCTCTCTAACCCGATATTGGGTTCTTACGAAGTTCTATGCTCCATACAAATATGTTTAATATGTCTGTAGGGTTATAGTATCTCAAGCGATTCGCCAAAAGCTGCAGCTGCACAGGCGAGCTGCCGCCGCGCCCGAACCGCACGAGGAGGATAAAGCCAGGCTGCTCCTTGGAGAGAGAACTGTAAGTGAAATAGATGATTTATAGCGTCATATATATGCATAACCTTTACTAAATAACGAAAATGGGACAGTGGTTCGATTTCTGCTCGTATTTTTTTTAGGAACATAACATTTTCTGAAATAGGATACTGCCTGATGAGATGATATTTTCTCAATTAAATCAACCTTCAGTGCCTCACTATGGTCCATATTCCAGGTTGCTGAAAACAAGCCACAGAAGAAGAGTACTCCGAGCGTGTTCAAATTCTCCAAATCGTAGCGTAAGATGTAATTAGCAAGCATTTATACCAACATAATATAGATGTCGGCACGTAACTTGAACAATGAATGATAAGAAATCGACTGTTAGAAACTTAGGAGAGTTGGGTCCATATTTCGCCTCAATACCAGTACCTGGAAAATTGTCATGGATGGCAAAAAAGATCATGATTTTCAGTAACTTTTCAGGGGTTTTCTTTTACGTCGTAAAGGGTTTACCGAAAACATTTACCTGAAAGAAACTGACGAATACGATCATATGAATGATTATAGATTTATTGACAAACCTGTATAATTTATTGAGCATATGATAACCTATGCAGAGATTGTCATCCATGCTGAAACTTAACACCCAGCTGATCAACGATAAAAAATAAATGTCAGAATAATTGCTTGTGAAAAAAGTTATATGTAACTAGTCACCCAATAATGTAGCCAAATTGTTACCAGTGTGAATAATGGACCTAAGAGAGACTGAAAACGGTTTGAAGGGAAATTACTGCGTAAGTTCACGCGATTCGTCGGTTAGGCCAGCTGTCCGTTTCTTTCATTTTAGATTTTACAGCGATTTAGTTATTTGCCGATACAAGGCTTTACTGAACATAAGACATTCAGTAAAAAGAGGCTATTGTTATTTTTATGTATATTTTTTACTGTTGGTAACTCAAGGAACTCAATTTTTATTCTACTGCCCACGAGAGTTATTGCCAGGAGAATTTTAACAATGTTTTTCATTGGATTTTATGTTCCCACTGCCTAACAGCTGCCTTTTTAATTTATATTTAAAGCCTGGACTGTCTCACTATTTCGCATAAATCTTCCTTTTCAATTTTCTTTTCCTTTTATCATATATTATCTTCTTTTCGGAAACATGTAACATTTTGTTACATGTGTGTCCCATAATGGTAATATATTTAAAATCTAATCTATTGGCTGTACAATGATTTATGATAAATAACTTTTGTTACCGACAGTATTTATATTTGTATATATTTTGTATATTTAAAGCTTTATGTTAGTATGTATGTTAAAAAGCACAGAAAAGACTCACATGGTCAGGAACAAATATTAACCTATTTATAACTTGATTAAGGTATCAATTATATGCAAGTAGGTGTCTCATATTATACAAATAGTTCTATTTAAACGAAATATAAAACGTGTAAATAAGGCTTAAAATCGCTTGTTTATGTAACGTAAACCCACCCGGTAAGGTGCAAATAAACGAATGATATTATTATCTACATATGTTTTCGCATTTATTACATTATTTATGAGTGAATTTAACCAGTTTTAGGTTATGAGACTTTTAATTATTTTCATTTTGAAGTCATGAAACTTGCATGAAATATATTTCGGTGTCTCCTACTTATTTCTCGGCACATTATTACACTGTATTAAACTTATCGGTATTATATTTGAGAATTGTGATATTTATTGTTTTAAACTCAGTGGGTAAGATATAAAGCAACATAAATTAAACATGTGTTCAGATTTAAAAGCAAATATTAATTATTATTATTCCGTCTTTATTTACTTGATTGATGTTTCTTTTTGAATATTATTTAAAATACATTTGATTTGTTTTATGTAACCTGTAATAGGCATTTCCATAGCTTAATGTAAAATTATCAGTAAATTACCTCTCAGTTCATTCTAAATGGCACACTTAATTATAAATCAATTAGTTAATATATGCGGCTTGAATTATTAATTATCACCAATACTCATAATTATCAACTCATAAGAGAATATTTAGAATTCATCTATACTGCGGATTCTTAGCCTGCTTTAGATGTAATCTCAGTTATAATTGTGTCAAATAAAGTGGCTTATATACTATTTATTTATCGAATTATGCTATATGTGTATTTTACCTATACTCGTCCAAAATCAATCATATTACAGTCATATCGATGGAATATTTTTAGTCTAGAGCGCAGAAGTAGAGCTTTTTAAAAAAAAACTGGTTTAAAAAAACGGCTTATAAACATATATTTTTAAATTTAAAACAAGCATTAAAAGACAAAGTTCTCAGTAAGTATTCTTTATAATGAGATTATTATAATTTATGCACAATCTACGTTTTTGAGATGTGGCTATGACATCATTAGTCACCGCCTTGGAATTGTAATGATCATTAAAATTATGATATTAGTTGCTTAAAGCATGAATTATTGTTGATTTGCCTAATAAAAGACATTACAAGAATTATGTTATGTTTGAAAATTGTCAACTAATTTTATCGCCTCGTATGATTACTTTGTAAAAAAAAATTGTCGACGATGACAATTTGTAATATTCCATTTAATTATGATTACTGTATAAGTGGTAATGCTAACGCGACTTGAAATCACTTGTT